>NC_084988.1:4374532-4616160 GCF_963691925.1 Scomber scombrus | reverse complement strand
GACACTGATGAAGACTTAGAGTCGATACACGTTGCTCTGCTTGATTGCCTATGCTCAAAGAATAAATTCACTATATTATTTCACCTGAAGACAGGTTTTTCCATGGTTGTCTGCACCACTTAATGACAAATATTATGAAGACTTTTGGGATTTAGTTTTTTGTAATTAATAAAAATCTATCACAATAACAAGTGTTTGGATGTATTAAAACATTTTACGCAGTTAAAAGCAGCTTCACAATGATCAAACAGATGCTGCATTTATGACTAGGCCTGCAGGCATCAGCACAGCAACTAATACAAATAACAAACCTGTATAAATAAAAGCTACTAGTGCATTCTAATATTGTCCAACTGCGCTGAGTAAAATAAAGCACATTATGTAGTGTTTGTTGTACAAATGGGGAACCAAGGTTTAATCCCACCACCAAAAACTAATTTAGAAGTTACTATCACCATCAAACTGATCAATAAGTGTTTTCAGACAGAGTGAAGGGAGAAGAGAGAGTGAAGGGAGAGAGAGAGAGAAGAGAGAGAGAGAGAGAGAGAGAGAGAGAGAGAGAGAGAGAGAGAGAGAGGAGAGAGAGAGAGAGAGAGAGAGAGAGAGAGAGAGAGAGAGAGAGAGAGAGAGAGAGAGAGAGAGAGAGAGAGAGAGAGAGAGAGAGAGAGAGAGAGAGAGAGAGACGAGGAGAGAGAGAGAGAGAGAGAGAGAGAGAGAGAGAGAGGCCTACAAAACACTGGGCAGGAAATATACTAGATTTTAGACTATGGCTAATTAACAAAAATATCATATTACAGTTCTTTTCCCAGGCCGGATCACGATGCACAACTTTATCATTATTCTTTTTCATGTTGGTTTTTAACGCTATTTTGCAAGTTACCGAACCATGCTCAAAATTTAAGATAAAAAAAACCAGGTTTGTCACACAGTTATAGAAATTTGACTTATTCCTTGTTAGGAACTCAGACAATAAAAACAACATACACCCATAAAAGGCATTAAAAGTAGTGAAAGTCTGTTTGGCCTTGTTTAAAATGGATACTGCAGTGGAAGAAGAACCTAACAGTACAGCTAAACTAATTTTACATCTGAAAAGCAAACAGTTGATGTTGTCTAGAAGCATTAGTGCGTTGTTTTGTACACAAAAGGCACCAAGACAGTACACTGGAGCTGCCATTATGCTAGCTTGTTGAATGACAGACGTTATTGCTACAGGTTTAGCAGGCCGGCTAACCACTTAAAGGTGGCGTAAACCTGCAGCACAGTTAGTTTGACATGATGTGCAGCAGGTGAGCTTCCTAATCGGACATTAAAACTGCTGTAGATTACACCACCCACTAACCACTGACCCGTATAGAGGTAACACTGACTAAAAGCAACCTATTATATGCACTGGCATGTCATCAGTAGTTGCTGATAATGGATTAAATAGATAATTAACATTCCTTATTTCCTCATGTGGAGGCCAAAGATAACCAAGAGACAGTGTCTATATGCTCAAATAGAGCTTTGGGATGTTTTGAATTTCCCCACCTTAACACAGATGGTGAGAGTGTGTACACCTGGCTGTAAGATTTATCTTTAATCACTTGCTAATGGTGATGGTCTGCACATGGGACAAATAACTGCCTCAAGTACTCTATCCAAAAATGAAATCAATTGCTTCTATTGCTAGATGTTAATTTTGCAGGAAAAAAGGAAATCTTCCTCTCTCTGAGCCTATGGCCTCCGGTTCTAGGCCAAGAGGATCACAAGTCGTAAGAAATTAAGCATTGTGTTGGTTCATGCAGGACATGGAAGTCATCTGTGATCAGCTGACTGCCTGCTGATTGAATGAGAGGTTTTTAATCAGTCATGCACCAATCACAGCCCCACTCTCACAACAAAGTGGCCATTTAAATATGACTCACTCCCAAAGGCATACCTGCCACATCAATGCTACCACACTCACTGCTGCTGCTGACAAAGCTTTGACCCCACAACGCCAGTCTTCACTCCTTTGAGTCCTAACATGGCTCAAAGGCTAAACTGGTATTCAATGATTTGCTTTGGGCTCACTCTTGTACACCCATGGGGGGGATTTTCTGCACTGTGCTGCCTGTTTTTGCTTAACATGCTCTTTGATTAATCCAATGTGTTGAGAGTGTCCATGACTGAATTAACCTTAATTTACATAGGGTAGCGTAAAAATGAAGGGTTTGAATGAATGTTTCTTAAAGTTATCCTTGCAAAGGGACAATGTTTAAATGTTAAAGCAGACATTGGGAGGTATCTATATAAGAGGACATTAGAACGCAAGATTGACCACATCAAAAAATTGAAGCTCGAGACACTAGAGTAGAAAAAGAAGGTATTTCAGTAATGTTGCTTATATTTCCAGGCATAAGTAACAATAAAACTAATTGAATAATTAAAAAATAAGGGGGCAAATTCACAAAGAATAGACTGCGGCCACAAAGATACGGCACTAATGATATAATGGTGCAAACATGCCCCATAAAGTTTTGCAGCTGAGTGCAATTTGTCCTGTGTCAGGCTGAGTTTCCAGGTTTCCAGTGTTTCAGGCTTTTCACAGATTGGCTCATCCTCAACCTACTGAATTGTCAAAATACAGCTATCAATATGACTCAGGCAGGTCTGAAATGTGTTAGATCAATGTCTGAATCTTACAATTGTTAAGGTGTCACTAAATGTATCTGGGATTTGCAGAAGAACATTAGCACTGATGTTCTGTTTGTTGTCCACAGCTGGCTGTAACATCACACAACAGCTGCAACGACAAGTACATCTCCAAACTGAGAAAGAGGTTGTGCGCCTTTACGCATGTGGCACAGCAGCAGTAGATTCATCAACACCAGATGGGTCAGGGATCTGATGGTAATTAGTGTTCTGCTACCCATCTAAACCATTGACTGTATATAAAGAGGTTAGTTGTTACAGATTCCAGGTTTATATGGTTATGTTATTTGTGATAAAACAGCCCTTATGGATAAATCTCGAGCTCCATTAAAGCTCTCAGAACGTATTTTTTATTTTTAAGTAGCTGAACGTCTGAGATTGAATGATGAAGATTTTGCCCTTGATATCATTCAATGTCAATTCAATATATTTCAATGCTTCATAAGCTTGAAGATTTCAAAAGAAGTAGAAGGAGGAGTGAGTGAGTTCACCTTAGTTCCACCAGCTTTCTGAAGATTTTCACTGTGTGTGTGACTCTTAGCGCTTGCCTTTGTGAACTGGACTGGTTTTGCAGTGGGGCTCATTTGCATAGAAAGGGGCCAATTTTCCACCAAGTGTATGCATATGATCTAGTTTACATATATGCCAATAGTTTAGCCACAGTTTGAGGTGGATTTCACCCTTTGAAGGTATTTTATGAATTTCTAATTTGTGCAGGTTTAGGGGCCACAACAGTTGTGCAGTCCTTCTGCAAATTCACCCCAAAACTGATGAATGGGGGAAAAAAGAGGCCTGGTCTTTGTTTTTCTTATTCTGGCAAACAATTGCTGTGTGATAGCCTCTCTCACAGCCCTGCCAGTGGGGTGTTATAAGGTGATTGTGTCCACAGCATCAGGGGGTTGTTGACTAACAGGAGGGGCTCTTTCTTTCCATATGGATGCTATATTGTGAAGCACAACACATGCTGTGACTATTTGGCGAGCCCAGTCTGGGGCCGGTCTGGGGCCACTCTGAGCCCACGTAGGCAGCGACAGTGGGTTTTCAGTATTCCCAAAAGTAATTTCTCTCCTGACCCTTGTTTTGGTAAGGACCTTGCTGAATTTATTTTGTGGCCCTGTATTTGGGTCAGGATAGGAGGTCATTAAAAAGGGCTAGCACACATACCCCCTGTTTCCTTGCAGCAATCCACTGAAAAGCTCTGAAGATAAAAAGGAATATTGCCATGATCAGTATCACAAATACATTTAAAACAAACAAACAAATAAACAAAAAATATAAATGTAATGCAGATGCCATACCTTACTCAAATCTGTGGCACAGTGTGGACTCCAGGAATCATGGACTGACCCAGGCCACCTTGCCTCAATGCTGATGCATTGATGGTCAAAAGTTGCCTACAAAAGCATTTGGGGTTAACAAAACATTCACAAGATAACTGTATTAAATTAAATGTCGCATCAATATGCATTTGAAAGGACCCCATAGTGGATAGAAAGATAGTCCAACTGTGACACCTGTACTGTGTGAATATTTCCATATTTGCCACAAAAAGGAATGACCTTTAATTGTCCAGGCTACTGCGTTTTCTGCAAACCCTGAATGCCCATGCATGCAATGTGTCAGTATGACCAAACAACAGGTGTCCTTATTTATCCTTTACCTGAAGATTGATGCTGTGCATGACTATTTGGAGCATATAGCCAAAGTATTTCAACCAGGACTTACAGTAGGAACATCAACACCAGCCTACCAAGACTACCAACACACACATACAGCCTGCTATCTGATGCACAAACAATCCACTGAAGTCCCAAAAGGAGCATCTGCAATAAATAGAGGGTTGTGTGAAAAACATCTCACCCTTCAAGGTAAACATGTGTCTCACAAGGTTGTGTTGAAAGAGTTACGATGCTGATAGACATTGAAGCCTTTAAACGTGAAGTCCACAATTTCGTTGAATACATACAAGTCATTACATGTTGTCATTCCAGACTGCTCCTTTTCTCCATGAATCCCCCGTATCAAAACATGCAGTGCTTGGACTGAGTATTAGTGCCTGACATGTAAATGACTTGACATACTGTGTTTATATAAAAATGTAAGTGATTAAAAGCACACTCATGAAGGAAAGTGTGTGTATTTTAATGTAAAAATAAAATAAAATATGAAGTACTCTCTAGCTGAAGGATCAGTTTCAAATGCTTGCTGTGCTCTGTACTTCTTTTGAAGCAGAGTATGAATATTTATGCTGAGTATTTTTCCTTTTGTGCTAGGTAACCAAAAAAAGCCCTAGAGAATTTATAGATTTCATCCTGGCTGCTTTTCCTAAATTGAAGGATGCGGTCGGGTTTTAGTTGATGCGCATCTTTGGGACTACAAGGAGCTGTCAAGTCCCAATGAGAGCTACACAGTCAGGCACTTAAAGGAACATGATACACCACTCCACACTCTACATCCAGACCCTGCAGAGGAGTTTGAGTGGGGACAATATAAGATTGTGCATCCAATCAAATTATCACATTTGATAAGCTGTAACCAGTTTACTTGTTTTTGTGTTGAGTAAATGTAATTGTCTTCATCTGCAGGAACCAAGTACCCGTAGTGTTGAAGTCAGACCACTGATGTCATATTTTAACTGCAGGGAGGAATTTACCTTTTCACAGTTAAAAAGGTCATAGCTCAAGTTATTGCTTTCAATGCAGAAAAAAAGCCAGGCATTTATTATTTTACTTCAGGCTGTTAATTTTAATTTCTCTTTAATTAGATTAGAATCTAATTGAGTAAAGATTAACATAATTTTTGCTGATAAAATGTATATTGTACATATACACAGGAAGCTTGATAAGATTCACGTTGTTTTTTCTTCTTTTACTTTCTACAGATTAGTGTTAGGGATTAAGGAAGATTTTCATCTTCTGCAATATTTCTAATAATCAACCTTAAAGGAAAACTGTGACAATTTTTAACCAACATTGTATCATTACAATGTGGGTAGTGTATGCACAACCACGGGGGATGTGTGATGCGAAAAGTGCGGTTGCCTAGAACGGTAGTTTGCAGTCGTTTGCACCTCTGCTTTCAGAGACCTGCCACTAACTAGCTCCTAAACTTTGAGGACATAAGAGGGGAGCTGAGGGCGTAAGCCTCCAGTACATAGCCTCTCCCCCACCAAGACTCCTACAGTGCCTCCCCATTGCAGTACATGGTCACTGGGTATCATGAGATCCCAGGCTGAACAGCATGCAGATCTGGCAGCAGCAGTAGGACCCAGAGGTGTGTTACACAGTCCCACTCTTGAGGGTATACACCCTGGCGTCCACCAACACCTGCTTCACCACTGGGACAAATAGCACTCGCCCTCAGCCTCTGTTGCCTTGTGAGTATCTTCTGGAACGGAAAAAGCTAAGGGAGCCAACCCTGACAGAAAACTAGTAGGCCGTCCAATGCTTTGAAGTGTTCTTCTTGCAGCCAAACGGACGTCAAATGCATCAGTTCACTGTGCGTTTGAATTAGGCCAGGGAGGGCCGAGAAAAAGGAGTCCTGCTGCTTGGGCAACACAGGGTCTCCATACACCTTGCCCAGGATTCTTGTGCTTTGGAGGGGAAACTCCAGCTTTACCTTGCAGTGAAGGCACAATACGGGAGGTCAGCAGGTACCAATTTTAAGCCCTTTCTAAAGTGGTTTAAAGACCTCATTTGACAGCCCCTGCCCACCTTAGTGATGTCTTCTGTCTAAAAGAACTGCTGCTCAGGCTTGTGGTAACAGCAGGTTTATTCCACATCTGTGTTCTGCATTTGTGACAAAGGACAACAAATCAGTACAGTCATCTTCTCTTGTGGGCAAACAGTAAATCCTCTGCTGCTTTTAGGATTACCAAATTTTCTGTAGTGGTGGCTTCATAGACTCTAAAATATGGGTCTCCCAAAACTCTCCTGTCTACCATGTTATTCTAACGATAGGAAAAACCAAACACTAGTATATCATACGACTACATGCTTCAATATATCATTATAGTTGGAAGAAAACTAGTTTTATGATACAAGGCGCTGTTGAATCAGACAGAGTCTAGAAGAGGAAGCAACCACTGTGGTGACGTTAGAGATGCAGCCACTTTCTGCTACTGGCTTTCTCTGATTTCTAACAAACGCTAACACAAACAAACAACTAGCTTTACAACTAATAGAAACTTATGAGGCTGAATATAGTGCTGTGGAATAAGACAAAACAGAGGAGGAAGTGACCATGGGAGCTGTATATGCGGGAGCTGAGAGAGAGGCGCTGCAGCTGGAAAAGTGGCTCATGACCTGACTCCAGTGGCCACAACAAAAGGGAAACGCACCATGATGAAGCTTCAACAAAAGATAATTTTTAGCAAATTAAACCAAATTAAAAAGAAAATTATTAACAATGTGAGGTGTGATGCATGGGTAGTGAGTGTGTTTTGAAAGGAAAGCAAGATGAAGAACTAAACCAAGACATCCAAATAAAAAAGGAACAGGAGCAAAGCTGCAGCAGCCACAGAGTGTAGAGTGAGCCAGGGAGACAGAGTTAGATAACATGGGAACACACTGAGGCCCTCAGGTGTTCCAGGTTAGTTAACGAGCACCTGCAGAGAGCTGACAGACAGGAGACTTGCACAGCAACCACAAGATGACAACCCCCCTGAAGACGGGGTCCCAATGGGATCACTACATTGGAAAGCAAAAACTAAAGCAAAACCCCCCCTCCAATCTACAAAACAAACAAAAACAACCTACAAAGTAGAGAAAAAAGGTCCCACCAGAACCCCCTGGGCCTGGGCTATTTAACCAACCAACCAAAACATTTTAACATTAGCTGGAGGATCTGAGGGTGCAACAGCCAATGACATAGCTCATCCCGCAGAGCTAAATGAGAGTCTTTTATCCCACCACATGCGACAGGAACGTCAGGATCGGGAGTTTTTAGGTCCTTCTCACCATCCAAACACGTAGCAGGAATCTCAGGAATTGAAAACACACAAACAATTACAAGTGCAGGAGAGAGTTCTTTCCTATCAGCATGTGTAACTTCCTAATCTTTGTGTGCCACATCACAGTCTTAGTCAAGATTAAATGCCCAAATGGCTGGCTAATGACTGGAATGGAACAGGATGAAACCGGCTCAACTTTGTGGTTCATCCAAGGCACAAAGAAGAAGTGCAATACACATCATGCACAATTTGTACCACCATATCCCACAAGATACTCACCTCCCACTTTCTCTCCAGAAAATCATACTGGATAAAGTACCCCCCCCCCCCCAGTCATGCTTCAGTCTCATGCACTGAAGCATGACTAGTCCAAATCTGGCCAATTTTTTGCATCGGCAACACATTCAAAGGAAGTGAAAAAAGAATCAGGGTTTCACTCATTAAACTTTGCCAAACGCAGATGAGCAACAACATCAACACAAACCGGTGCAGAACCAACAGAAGCAGACACCTCGGTACTAGACCTCCCAGGGAAAGCTTGCCCTCTCTGATTAACTGCAACTTGGATGGCTCTAACTCCAATTTCATTTTCTCAGTGTTTTGCAGAATTTTCTCTAACTCAAGCTGCTTTTTCACCTCAAGCTGCCTCTCTTTCTCTTTATCCACCTGCCGCATTTTTTTCAATTCAAGCTGAGTTTCCAACTCAAGCTGCTTCTCCTCTCTGTCCATTAGTCTCAAACTGGAAGGCTGACAGCTCCTTCTGCTGCTCAAAAGTCAAATCTGCTGCCTCCACAACTGCTAAAGCAGACACTGGCACTGCTGTAGCTGGACAAAACTCATTTTTCTATAACGCACCTTTTTCAAACGAAGACGAAAAAAAAAACGCATTTCTAATCTCATCTCTACATTTTTCTCTCTGTCACAAAAGCTCCATAATACTCAGCTATCTCCACTGACTGATCTTTTTTACAGCCATTCAGTAATGCCACTGTGAGTCTCTCAAAAAAACTTTGACTTTATTTATTTTCCTGGAGGTTACACTGTCAGAGGGTCCTCGAAATAGTGTTAATAGATTTTTTTTTTGGCCACTTGACAGCAGCAGAAGAAGCTGTAGAGCCAGGATTGTCCCTGCTGTAAGGTTACAGTGAAGTAGTACAAGCATTAATTTGGAGTATTTTCTTTTGGTCTTCACCACTTTCTGAATGAAACATTTTTAAATATCTAAATGCTCCACTAAGCTCACCAGTGAATTGCTAACTTTGTCTGCCATTTGGAGCCGGGAAGGTAGCTTACAGCAGATTTTTAGAGTGGTGAGACTGAACCAAAGCAATAAAGATGCCAGTGATAATTCAAAAAAATTGGGGTGAAAGACGTTAAAACATACCTGTCAACATTGGACTTTAAAAATAAGGGAGATTTTCCAGTACCCCACCTGACCACCATAACTTTTACTATTATGAGAAGGTTTTTTTTCTCCAGGTTTGGCTCCAGAGATCAAATCACCAGGTCCCTTTACTGCCGACCCTGCTGTAATCAAACGGATGGTTGATGTGGCTTCTTGGGCGTGTTTACGTTTAACAGACTTGGCACGCTGGTTACCATCATTTTTCCCACCGTGACCAACACTAATGTTTAATTACTGATGTTAACAATCTTTCAACCTTTGTATCTTTGGATAACAGATTGTGCTTTTAAAAATATTTATGAGATCAGTAATACTTCTATGTGTTTCTCTTTCCTCCTTAAACTTTTTCTTTCAATGTTTAATCAGTTCTTTTACTTTCTCTTTGCCTTGCTCTTTCAACAGTATTACATCCTGCAATTCTTCCTCACTTCTGTCTCCTCTTTCCAAATAACTTCACTCAGTCTGGAAATGTGAAAAGCTCTTTTCCTTTTGTATAGTGTTAATTACAGCGATTGTGGTCAAACACACTGAAAATGCCTCCGCAGTCTAGCTATCCCAATGATCAAGCTACATTAACATTACAGTAATGCAAAACAGCAACAGCATTAAAAAACAACTAACTACAGACTTTGTGGTCTTTTGTCTGACATTGGTATTTGTTGCCGCACCTATGAATTAATGTCACGTTTCATCCTCTAAACTGATTAATTTGTTTATCTCATGAAAGCGACTTGCCTGCTAGATTAAGCACACAGGCTTTGTTTTAACATCTGGGTAGCAGGAGTGGCTGTGATTTATTGGTTGTTCCGTGCTAACAGTTATCGTAGTGGGATACAATGTTCAACTGGTAAACAAAAATGCGTGAAAATACGGGAAAAACCTGGAGGAAAATGGGAAAGTTGACAGGTCTGGCTATAACACTCCACAGAGCTGAGGGGAAACTGTAGAATTGGGTCATAATTCGACTTAATTGACTTTCAAATTATACAGTCATTTAAATATTTTTTAATATAAAAACTAGGTTAGTGCAGCTTAAACTAGTGATAAATCTGAATAAATCTACTACTGTTAAACCAAGTGATTTTTACCTTGTCTGTTTCCGGGGGGAAAACAAGGTCCAAGGTTTTCTACTTGCTGTGATTCAATGGATGTCTTGGTTTTTATCCATTCTTTATACCTGTTGGGGGAAAAGCACGTATAAGGCTGCAGTGTGTGTGTTCATGGCATCCAGGATGGTTCTGGAAATCAATGGTTTCTGGATGTGAAATGATTTAACTGCAGTATTGGGTCAGTTGCTTCTGTTGTTTCACAAATTAAATCCACCACTGACTCAGTGAATCCATTGATGTCATTGGTGACGTTAATATCCTCAAACATTATCCAGACTGCGTCATGTAGTGCAGAATGTAGGGTGGCCTCTGATTGGTCTGACCATAGTTTGTTTACATACTTTGACCTCAACAAGATGGCTTCATGTTTGCTCTTCCTGAAAGCTGGTAGCAATTCCTCTTTGTAGCCATTTCTGAATGACATGAGCGGTGATCTAGAGTGTTTATTCCTGTAGAGCCTAAATCATTCTGAGTACTTCGTCTTCGGAGAAAGTCAGGAGTTCCAAAAAATACTCAATCAAAAAGTCACCAGGAGTCGTCCAGTCTGAATGCAGTTAGAGTTTTATTGTCGACAGAAAAACCCGGAGCCAGCATACACAGACAGAATCTATGCATACATGACACCAAGAGCTAAAACTCGGAGCCTCTTTTATCCTGATCTGTATTGCTGACTCTTGCAGAAAAGTTTCGACCCCTCCCTCGGTGGAGTGAGTTTCAACCAATCCGCTTCTTTCTCCCCCCAACTCGTACTCACGTTCTTCGCACCCTCTTTCACCTCAACTTGAACTCACGTTCTTGGCGCCTATCCTAAAGACGCCTTAAAACACCTTTTATGGCTCTTCCTTCCGTTTCTATGCTAGCAGGTGTTTTGCTATAGGAGATTTCGGATTACATCATTCTCCGCCTCCAGTTCCTGTACTTTTCCATTTACTAAGTGCTGCCACCTATCTTCCTTAGCTGGTATTAGCTGTGTGGGCAATGTTTATCACAGATGTCTTTAAGTTCAATATTACCCATTTACTGTTATTACTGCATTCTTTTCTATAGTACTACTAATAATAATAATATAAAAGTATGGTATATATAATCACATATATTGTGGTTTCTCATACTTATTCAATTATAAGGTACTTATTCACTCACTAAATGCAGAATCACATACACCTTCTTCGTCTAACATAATGCCTTCAAATTTGAACATCTTCAGCAAATAATAGTCAACAATCAAGTACCCTTTTAGCAGATACAACATTGCTCATTGTTAGTAATTATCACCAAATTTTACACTACATTCCCCTTGTGGTGCAGTCAGTATGTTGAAGTCAGGCATTATCTCCTTCAGGTTAGCCTCATCAAAGTCTTCAGCAACAATGAGAACAGCATCAGGATTACTGTTCTGTAAGCAAGGTTTTGCAAATATCCGACAAGGCAGTCTCTGAACTTGTCTGTGGTGGGATGTAGACCACTGTGACAATGAATGATGTAGATTCCTTTGGTAGAAAGTGTGGTCTGTTGTGTTAGGTGCTGGTGAGACAATGAAGTACAATCCAGGGAGTTGATTTGGAGCTACAGATTAATGCATTTAAAGCCACTGTAAAGTGGTTTGTTAAACTTACAGATGGGATATTATACCTGTAAAGTTATCACAGCAGCAACTATTTTATCTTTCAGATGAGTGTGAGGTAAACAGCTGAACACAGCATTCAATTTATAAAGTGATCCACCAGCAATGTGAGCTTGCATCTATGTAATTGGCCAACGTAGCGTCTTGGCAGATAACATTACGTTTCACCAAAAGACGACCCTGCTGTACTGACACCCCCCACTGTGTCACTGCACTGCCCCAATGCACTGCAGAGCTAATATCAGTCTGAACGCTGCCTCGAAAAGCACCGCGGCAGTGCAGTTTGTAATGGCTTTCCCCTGCTGTGAGACTGCAGTGAAACGCATGTCATCGCAGCTTGGCTTGGCATAGCGCAGCTAAAGTGGACTGACCCAGGCCCGTGGAAAAACGGAGGTATAATACTCCAGTTTACAGCTTGGATAAAAACCTCTTGCTGGTGCTGTGAATAAAATAAACATGTTTTGGTTGTTATTCTGCCTCTCTATTCGCTTGGCAACCTGCTGGCCATGTTACACAACTCTATATACCTGCACAAACAGAGCAGTGACATGCCCAGATGTGTGGGTATTCAAAAGCTTGCGAAGGAGGACATGTAAGCCTTCTGTTTTCAAGTATGGCAGAGCAGGTGTTTCAGTACTGCTCAAAGACGTCATCACGTATAAATGCACCTCAACCCCGCTGCTGTTTGAGTCTTATCAGCTGTTAACCCAATAATGAGTCTGCCTGACAGACAGACAGGCTTCTGATGTGAGGACTGGACTGCATCCATCTCCGGCTCGCTCTGTCCTCCTCAGTCTGTCCCGGCTTTGATCATATTCGGCTTTGGAATGAGTCAGACATGAACAAGCACCAATGCAGAACCCACACAGATTCTCCTGCAAGTACATTCACACACACACATACACACACACACACATGCACACACACACAAGAACACACGTATGGAGCTTAAAGTTATTCTGCTGATGCTACTAAGCTTCAGTTCTCTGCCTCCTAACATGTATGTATCCATACCTGTCTCTCTAAATCCAGGTGAGCATATATACATTCCCTGCTGTAATAAGCGTCTACTTTTTTCCCCAAGTCTCTTAATCCCTTTAACATATGTGCACCATGTACTGTGTTACCCATCACGGCCGGTTCTCTGTAAATGTGTAACACTGCTAATAAGACACAGCTAAATATGTTCATTGCACATTAGTGAACGGAATGATCCTTTTATAAATTCAGTTCAGAAAATAGATTTAGCTCTGTGTCATCGATGTCTCATTGAAATATATGTGGTACCGTGTGCTTTTTGACATTAGCACAAATGCTCATATGAACACAGTTTGCAGCCTCAGAGGAGACGTTCTTTACCTTCATGGGAATAAATGTCCCCGAAGACCACATGTGTGGCTCAGGCAGCTTAATCTGAATTAAGAAAACGTTCAATTAAAGAAAAGAATCACATCCATTTTCAGGCCAATGTCACCTTTACCTTACAAATTCTATTATTCATGTAATTAAGATGAATTAATTAACCAATCATTTTGAACATTCTTGCACAAATCTCCTCCTTAAAACCACAACTTGTCATTTTTCTCCTTTAGGTTTGTGTAAAGATTAACCAAGATATAACATGCTAATTAGTCCAATTTAGAGCTGCTGGCAGGTGAGTTTTCTTTTTAATCTTTTGGGCTTGAAGTCTTCTATTTAAGCTAAGCTTAAGGCTGCTTCATAACTAGCATAAAGACATAAAAGTGGTATCAATCCTTCCATCTCTTAGCAAGAAAGAAAATAAGCATATTTCCAAACATGCTGAACTATTTCTTAAAATAGTATTTTTATTCTTAAGACCTGTGCTCACAACATACTGTATACAGTAAAATACATTTACCTAATCACTGTATTGCATTGTAAGACCAGTTTTGAGGTACCTGCATTGAGTATTTTTCATTTTGGAAGACTTTCTGCTCGCCTTCCACAACATTACAGGGTAATATTGTACTTTTATGTGGCTGTGTTTGGCTGACAGGCACAGTTACTTTTTTAAACATTTACCGATTGGTGTTCAGAAGTATGTGACATTTTTCAATTTAGACCCGGCCACTTCAATCAAGCGCTCAGACAAACAGCAGAGAGACAGATCTCTGTTGAAATAACTGTTTGGCTGAAAATTATTAATAGTGTTCATGTTGGATCACATGACTCAGTAAATTTCCAGGTACTGTACGTAAAGGATTTTAGTACTTGTTCCAACGGGCCACAAAGGACTGTAATATCTATGATGTGCAACCACTATGATAATGATTTTCAAAAAAGTATTTTAAATGAAGTGATAGGTCTATTTCCCCAAAGGGACCATATCCATTTCAAGAGTCTTTTTGTGAAGATGAGTGCTTTTCTGCAACAAGTCTCTTCTATAAAGGAGATGTCCTCCATCATGAAAGTTGGGTATCTGCACCACATGGGAGGTTCTCCTTCCATGCATCAGTCAAGCAGGAAAATTCCCCATGAGAGGGTTCTTGGCAGCAGGTGATGGTTGTCTGTGGCCAAACAGGAGCGAGAGATTGGCTCTCTGTGAAGTGGTTTAGGCTGGCTCGTTCCCTGTATCTAAAAGGAGGCGTCTGCCATGCTAATGGGATACAGCCCGGGGTGAGAAGATGTTCAGAGTGTGACAGCTGCCTGGGTGTCCATGACTCTGAACAATGCTAAATTAGCCCATTACCATCACTCATGTACTACAACATTACACTTAAAGGTAAAAATAAAGCTCTTTTAAGTGCTGCTTTGTACTTGTTATACTGATTTTGTGCATTTACATTTATAAATGTTTATAAATGATTTCTTGTTGGGAGGAGTGAGAGACTTTTTGCTTCTCTTCCACAAGATTACAGGGAAGTGCTGTACTTTTTATTTTGCTATGTTTGACTGACAATAACAGTTACTTATTTTATATAAATAGTTTTACTGGTCCTCAGAAGTATGAGGCATAACCTTTTTCAACTTAGACCTGTCCACTTCAAACCAGCGAGAAGAGCCAAGACAGCAGAGAGAGAAATCTCTGTTTGGCTGAAAATTATTTATAACGTTCATGTAGGATCATATGACTCATAGTAGGTTTTCAGGGCCTTTCAGTAAATGATTTGAGATCTTCTGCCATTTTAGATAAATTAATAGGTCCATTTCCCCCCAGAGGGACATATAGGATTAAGATACCTTGTCCATTTAAAGTGTCTTTTTGTGAAGATGAGCGTTTTTCTGCAGCAAAGTCTCTTCTTTAAAGGAGATGTCCTCCACCTTGAAAATTGGGTAGCTGAACCCCATGGGAGGTTCTCCTTCCATGCATCAGTGGAGCAAGAAAAATCCCCATGAAAGGGTTCTTGGCAGCAGGTGACGGGCCACTGTGGTGAAACAGGAGCGAGAGATTGGCTCTCTGTGAAGTGGTTTAGGCTGGTTTGCTCTATGTATCTAAAAGGAGGTGTCTGCCATGCTAATGAGATACAGCCCGGGGTGAGAAGATGTTCAGAGTGTGACAGCTGCCTGGAAGTCCATGACTCATATTAAATAAAGAAAATGATAAATCAGCCGATAACCATCTCTCATGTACTACGACATTGCTCTTTAAGGCAGAAATAAAGCTCTTTTAAGTGCTGCTTTGTACTTGTCATACTGATTTTGTGCATTTACATTTATAAATGTTTATAAATGTTTTTTCCTTCCTGCCAAGTGTAGCCTGATAGATTTCCATTTCATCTCACTTCATTCACTCACGCTGACATTGTGTACATATAAGCCGATTTCTTGTTGGGAGAAGAGGTTATTTTGTTTTGTTTTTCCCTAACCTAAATAGCAAGTGACATATCTATCTTGTCAATGTAATGTTCAGCTTAAAGGGAGGTTAATGTTACTGCTTCTTTTACAATGATGAAAGAACAACATCCGTTTTAAATAGATTATTTCTGTAACGTCGGCATACAACTTGCTCTACATGCTCTGATCAGAGATTCACACAGAGAGTTATATTTTGAATTTGGGAAAAACAGGACATTGGTTATCAGCTGAGGTATCACAATTGGTAAAAGAAAGTTAAATCCTTGTGATCATTTTGGGTTTTATTCATAAAAATAATTAAATATTTCCCATCATTCCCTTGAATTATTAGCTTTTGGTTGATTCCAGCTTCAAGACAGAGAACACTGAGACATTTTACAGTCTCTTACTTTTGCACTCTAATGTACTGTGTTGTATTGCATTGTATAGTATTATAAATATGCAGTCTTTCATGATAATGTAGGGTGTTATCGTGCTCACACAGTGTGCAAGTGAAAATCATTAGTAGCCCATTGATATTAATGATCATGTGAAAATTTAGCAGCCGCGCTCATAATTCTGCAGCAGTGGTGTGCGGCAGCAGCAGAGTGAATGAATGTTGGGGAAACACTGCTGGAAGGTTTGAGTGTTGTGCTTGTAACATGATGTTGTTTATCGGCTGACAGTGTGGCTGTCAGAAATCAGCGACACAAGTGTTGTCACTGCATTAAAACTACAGCCGGGCGCTTACAGCATTAAAAATGAAACCAGCCCATGTTTTGACAGAGGGATCTCTGCGTGAATATCAAAGGCTGCGTGTGTGTCCAAGTCAAATGCATGTGCACTCTTGACTGTGATGCTGTCATGTGGTAAACAAAAGGGCACATCATTAGCACACCAATCACTACAGTGTTTCACTCAGATGTCTTCTTGCCTGATTGCCTGTTGCTTTACACTGAAAAACTGTTTAGAACTGTGACAAATGTCAAGTTAAAAGTCAGACCGCAGGGGTTTCGGTGTGGAGTCTGGCCAGTAAGACACTTTATTTTATCGTAATGTATGGGACATACCCGACAACATCTATTTAGTTTTGGCCGCTGGAGCTCTAGCTCTGCATTATGTGATAAAACTCAGTTTGCAGATTGTGCTAGGCAGGGGTCTGGTTTAATCAGTCCACCTTCTGGCAAAAGCTGCTGTATCTTCAATATATAATAGACCCAGAAATTAATTGTTTGTCTCCAACCTAAAAGTACTATTTGGCTCTGCTTCAGGTTCAATTTATTACACTTTCTCTGAGAGAGGCTTGAGGCTTGAGGTCTCGAAATAAAACTATGACGTGTATGTGGTTTGTCTCATTAACACCCTTTAGACAAGGGACCAAATGTACGCACATCCAGGCTAAATACACCAGAGAAGGACATAAAATATGCAGTATCAAAAAGAAGAGTACGTACACATTTGTTGAGCTCCCAAATGAATCGGCTATATTCTCTTATGAGCAAGGCAACATTTGAATCTAAAAGATCTTCCTTTTTAAATATATTTTGTATACTTATGATGTTTCTGCTTCCTTGGGCTCCTATGATATATATTTTTCTGGTCGCCCTCTTGTGATCTTTGTCTCTTTACTTGCTGTTAAGCTGACCAGCAGGTGAAAATGATCTGAGCTGATTGCCAACCTCTGTTAGAAAAGACCAGTTGTCTCTTTTTGCATTTGCCTGAGGAAGATCTTGTAGATCAAAACGTTACCTTTCTCATAAGAGAATATAGCCTATTCATTTGGTTGCTCAACTAATGCGGAACAGAAACTGAAGTTTAGTACATTTCAACAGAAACTGTCAACGCTGAGGAGGTGATGGAGGAGATGGAAGAAACCACTGGTGGCAAAACCATTTCATCTTACACCGCCGGTAGGAAATACATTTTTTAACCCGCTGTGGCAGAGAACAATCCCTTGGCTCATTTTTGAGGACAACTTTATGTACTGTGAGTAGTGAAAAGGGCAGAACTGAGCGGGCAACTCGGCCTTTGTTACGGGCAATCCTCACCTTAAACAAGATACCGACAGAAACAGAGTCAATCACAGCAGAAAACAAAGGCTCTGTGAGAGGGCAGGTGTTACTCTCCAAAGAGGAAAAGAGGAGACTGCTGAAAATAACATTTTACATTGCATATTATATTGTGAAAGACAAGGCAGCCTTTGTGAAGTTTGGACCTCTTTATAAGAAAAACAGTGAAGTGAAAATAAATCCAACATACGCCTGACAAAAAGTGTGCAAAAATGATTGGACAAATTGCAGACATGATAAAAGGAAGCCTTACAGCGAAGCTAAGAGCAATACATTATCCGTCCATTTTGATCAATGGAGACAGTTATATCTCAAACAAGCAATGTGAAATACGTGTGTATTTGTGGCTCTTGGAGAACAGGAAGTCAATAAACCTTTTGGTTGGACAGCAAACCCCTTGAACATTCACATGCCCTTGCAAAGAAAGTTGTTTCCCTTTTTAGCATAATTTATTTTACTGTAACACTTTAAAGTTATAAATAGTATTTGTAATTTAGAGAACTGAATGTTCAATGAATGTTGAATTTGTTTTTTGATCATTATAGATTTCATGTTTTCCCTCAAGGGTTCTTGAAATCCACCAAGGCCTCATTTCATGCAGTTTTCCCAGTAGATGATGGAGGGTAGATGAGAAAATGTGTGTCTTTCAGTGCAGATGGAGCCTTTGTCACCATGGGTACCTGTGGGAGTGTGAGTTAGAGAACCATATAATCCCAATCCACTACATGCCACACAGTTTGTAATCACAGCTAGTTAAAATGCTTCTCTCATCAAATTAGTAAAAACTGTTTTGCAACACAGTGTGTGAGTGAGAGAGGGTGTCGTAGTGTGTTAGAAGACACTATCTGGGAAATTTTGTCTGCTTCTTTGCACAAACTGGAATTTGTGATAATCACTTTGCAGAATAGAGAACCGAGGTGTTGATATTTTACGATCTCCTGCATCTAATTGGGAAAACTTACCATTTCAGTGGCAAGCAGATTCCACTAGAGCTCCTGAATCCTAAACTCCCACCTACTACATATACAAGCGGAATAAAATGTTCAATTGGTGAGAGGTCAGAGAGTTGGTGCATATCATGCTGGTGCTCCCCATCTCAGCTGCCCAGTGTGACAGAGGCTTTTCTTCCTAAAACCACATCAAGAATTCAACAAGAACCTGCCACAGAGTGTCCACAACTGAAGACTTGATGTGGATCATCTTGGAGGGGCTTTCAGTAGAGCAGTTAGATCCCAGTCCTGCTGTGGACTGCTGGCTGAGCTCAAAGCGGGCCAGATGACCAGCTTACAAAAGCTGCTGGACCAGAAATATCCTTTGTGCTTTAACAGACTGAGCAGACTTTTTTTTTTTTTTGGTGTTATAAACTAAGAGGAACTAATTCATTATAGATGTGTTTATACCATTTACACAGTAACTTCAAATTTGACCCATTTTTACATTTGACAGCTGTTAAAACACCATATACACATTTCTTTTAGCTATACTTTTCCTTAATTTGACCCACAGTTTACAGAAATGGAAATAAATCGATCTTTTTATTTCTAATTTTTGTGCTGATACACATTTTTATATATGCAAATGTGCAAAATTTGACCCGTGTTTATTAAACAAATTCAAAAATCAGCATTAAAACATGTTGTTGTATTCATCATATTCTATAAAATGTTCTCCTGGACCATACAATAGTGATTGTGAATGTCTTTTTTCCATATTATTCCTAGATTAATTAAATATTTATTAATGACTGATGGCAAATTTATGAATGTGAATTGGTATAGAGACTAATTATGGATTGTTAAACAAATACAGTTTGAAGCAGAAATAATTAAATGCAGTGTAATAAAATAAATTAAATCTTCTTGCCTGTAAATGTCTCCTCTTTCATTGCACCTCCTACACCTTTCAACCTCAGAGCACATTTCCTCCTTCGAGTAACAGTATGCATCAAGACCTGTTTCCCCTAGCAAAAGGTGGCTAGAATTAAGATGGCAGAGTTGTTAATGAAAGGCTGTATATTTATTTAAATTAGCAAATGGAAAACTTGTGATACAACTGGGATTATGCTGTTGAATCGGATATGTGGAACTGGAAATATGGTGTTAGATTTTATCATACCAGATGAATATTTAAACAGCATACTGATTAATATTCCTTTCTTAATTACTCAATTTATGTGTTGTGGACCTTTAATTCAGAAATCAGAAAAACAAGCTGTTGTGATGTGTGACATAATTGTTCTGCTCAGAGAGGAACATTTCTTATCCCGCATACCCATACTACACAAGCAACGTGTGAAACGCTTCACTGGAATCAATTGGACAAAGGCTCCTTGATGCACCTAAAACCATATGTTAATTAATTAAATGAAATTATCAATTAATTAGAACTTTATTCCTTTTAGAACAATGTAAGGCTTTGCTTTGCACTTTTTCTGCATTAACACATAAAATAACACTGCGTAAAAGAGGAAATTAAGTGTTTTTGTATAAGCGTGTTGTTGTGGGTGCAGGTGAGACGTTGTTATACAATCCTGTGATTTCAGTTTGAGTAATAGAGCCATGAGTTTAATGACACAACACAACAGTTTATAATATTATAGGACAGGGAAATGTACCAGGGTAGCAGTCATTTTCTGTTTCATTTCAATAAGCGTGCACATGCAGTTGCACCACAGAGTTGTATCAATACACATATATACAGTGCAGTGCCAATCAGCCAAGTAGCAAGCTGCAGGACTGCAAAAACCGAATCCTTTTTTTCCATTACACCACTAGTATAAAAGAGATCTCTGTAAAACTGCTGATTAGACATTTTCAACTAAAAAGATCAATTATTATGATTCATATTATAGATTTTTAGGGAGTTTTTTTATGAAGCATGTGAAGAGGGAGGGTCTAATTTAGCTCACCTTTTTCCAGGAGTAAGTTACATTCATTTCTCCTATAAACAATGTTGTGTGACTCACAACTGGAGCACTTCTGCAGCTTGGATGGGCATGAAACAGTGTAATCTGTATAAGAGCTTAACCACTAAGAAAATATTTGGTTATTTGTTTAAAATGTAAAGGTCCAAGCCTATGAACATAATGTATAAGACATATAAGTTAAGTACAGTTCCCAAGGTGCAAGCAACCTCTAATCACCAGGCATAAAATTGATATGTCGCATAAATTTTACGCCTGGTGATTGGAGCTTTGTTGCCTCATTAATGGCGGGTGGAAACTAAAGGTTAGTGTAGAGAAAAATTGACAATACAGTCTGCAGCTTAAATCACTTAACTTCCTGATTCTGGGTCATTTTTGGATTAAGTTTGCATCTGTGGCAATATGTTTTGTTTCAATGCAACAATAAAGTCTTTTGAATTAGCTACCGCTCTGATTTGTACCTTTCTCTGGCTTCTTCTCCATAGCAACAGCAGCCAAGGCTCATGGGTATTATAGTATTTTAAGCCATCACTATAGCAAAATCTCTCTCTAAAAAGAAGTAACAGTATTAAAATTGGAACATAAACCTATTTGACTGTTAGATTATCCAGGAGAGTCTCTGTTTCTATGTTCAGTAACATGAGGCTATTGTTAAAAAAATGTCTGAACTGGGGAACCATCTGCACGAACACAGTGGTCTCAATGTCAAAAAGGACACTGCTTCCTTATTGTGTGAACGTCAGTCTGAATGAATGGAGCCTCCTTATGAACTGAACATGTAATACCAGCCCATGCTGAAGTGACAAAACCTTTGACCTCCTTCCAGCGCTATAGATGAACCCGGAGAATTCAGGCAATAACAACCTAAACCATGCTTGGAAACTAACCATCCGCCTTGTCATCCCTTTATGGAGAGTCTGATCCATCCTTCACTGCACCCTATAAATTAAGGACACAACACTACAAAGAGAAGAGGGACTAATCCAATAGCCTAAGCTGAACTTTCTCATCTTCAGGCTGTTGGAAGCCTTGATGCAGTCACTATCAGCTACTGAGCAGAGACTAGTGTGGTTTTTTTTGGCCACGAAATTGGCTGAGGCAGAGTGGGTAAGTAAAAAAAAATTGGTTGTATGAAAGGGAGAGTTGTATTTGTGTATGTGCATGCATGCATGTGCGTTTTGTGGTTATCTGTGCTTGTTTGTTCACTGTGTGCGGGTGTGCATTGGTGTGTTTGTGCTTACGGCTGAGGCATTATGAGGAAGTGTGAAATTGTTTGTAGCGTATGAATCATATACTGAGCGTGTGTGTCTGCATCATGTTGGTCCGTAGGTGTCTGTGTGAGATTATGTGCGCTTATCTGCGAGTAGAAACTTTAAGGTGTCCACTTCTTTCTCTTCACTTACATGTGACTGTGTGTCTTATGGTGCATGTGTGTGTCGGTGAATTTATTCCTCCTGATGTAGCTTCCTGCTTTGATTTGTGTGACACTCGATCCTCTTCTGATAACAAACTACAGCCTCTCAGAAAAAGCCGAGCCTGCAGCTGCTCCGTCTCTCGCCCTATCTTCCATCTTCCACCCTTCTTCCCTTTCGCACTCACCAGCTTTTATGGAGGCAATAAATAACCTCACACTGTCTCCATGTTTAACTTGGTTTTAGAGGCCAGTGGAGTAGGCTGCATCTGGCAACATGCACACTTTACAAAACCGGGGTTCACTGAGGGTCATCAAAGATCCTCTATGGACCATTTCGGCATTTCGAGAAATGCGCTTGTTTGATGTCTTACTCAATCAGATCGATATAAATGTGATCTCTGTGCACCCGCTCCAGGCATGTAGCTGAGATGTGTTTAGCCTAGATGAGAAAAACAGTGGAAGAGGGGGACGTTGCTAGCCTAGCTTTGCCAAAAAATGCAAAAATCCAACTTATAACACCTCTAAAACTTTTTGACATGTTGTATGTTATATATAAAGAAATTTAAAAACCAGACTGGTATTTTAGTGGTACTTTGCATAAAGGCTGGAAAGGTGCTGCTAGCCTTTTAGCCTCTGATGTTCATTTATTTTATTTTATTTTTACTATTCAGAACAAATGTGGTCTTTGTTATTAAAAAAAACAGGAACAAAATAATTAGGATGATATTGATGCAGATTCACATGTTGTTAGTCAACTCTTCAATTGGCATATTTATTTGGCTGTTGTGAAAGACATTAGGTTAACTGCTCTTGCCTCCCGACTCTTAAACAGATGTTGGCTAAGATGAACATGATGCTAGATGCCAAATTCAGTCTAATTATCATCTTAGGCAACCGCTAGCCTATTTAGATAATTGTGTAAGCCTTGCCATCCTTGCTACATTGCCAAGTAGGGCTGCAACTGACAATTAGTTTTAATATCTGTCAATTTGTCTATTCTTTTGTTCTATAAAATGTTTAGAAAACAGCGGAAAATGCTTCTCACAATTTCCCAAAGCCCTACAAGACGTCTTTGAGATGCTTGATATTCAGTTTAAATCTTTATAAAACAGAAAAAAAGACAAACTTTGTGATGTCAGCCAATCTGACAGTTTTCAGTCAGTCAGCTGATCAATTTATTGGTTGATTGTTTTAACAGTAGGTTAGATCTTCTCATTGGACCTTTGTGTTTAGTGGTCAACAAGCATGTTTTCTATGTGAGGACATGGGTTGCAGGTCCTAGTAGAGAAAAAAAACCTCCATGTATTGATATGAGTTTTTTAGAGGTGCCCTCTGATTTTGTGAAATATTAAATAAGAAATTCTAAGTAACTTTGAGGTTGCCTTCTAAATAACCCCTAAAGGTTCCTCAAAGGCCTTTAACTTGGCACAGGACTAGATTAAACCGAGCTAAAACAAACTTACAGAGAGTCTCTGAAAGGGACAGGTCCTTGTGGACTCAGCGTGGCTAAATGGATAAAAAGGGATTCGGAGAGAGCCAAGGCGACTCCCATTAATTGTGATCTATGTGTGTTTTAGCAAGGATTATCAAGGCAGATGGAGGAGGAAGCATTTACCTGTGTGGCCATCTTAAAGCCCTCGCGGATCAGAAAGGCAAATTTGGTTAACACACCAAAGCAGCACATCCAGAAAGCCAGAAAATCTTTGAAAAAAAAGTCAGCTATACATGAGACCGTTTCGGATCACTGCACTCTCTAATAAAAGTTGAATAAGTCTTGCACATTTTATTTCCAGCTAAAAGATGTTTTATCGAATTTAAGACTTTTCAATCTACTCTGGACACACAGAATTCATAATATATTCTTGATTTGCTCGTAATATTAACACAACAAGCTTAAATTAATACATTTCAGTAAAGCTATTAATTGGAATAACTGTTGATATATTTACATTTTAGCCTTCATTGAACTCAGCTTGTCATATCATAATATTATCAGCTCGAGGGTGAACCTGCTGTTTTCCTTCTCTGCATCTGTTCTTGGAGCTGTATGAATGCTGTCGTGTTTAAAACTGTCACATTATATATGTTTAGGTCTTAAACTGACACATCATCTCTTGTATCACCTTGTATAAATATTGATATCATTGCTGCGCTTATATAAATTCAGCATGTGCTCTCTTCACTCTTCTGTCCAAATAGACAGACTGATTGCATTCATTCCTTGTGCTGTACTATAATGTACATTTACTAAAGAATCTGATAAGCTAAGCAACTCATAAGCATAAGCCAGCGACTATGCAACACAGTCTTAAAGCATTAGCGAGCCCAACTTTTTTTTCTTTACTGAAATGTGCCATGAGATGTTTTCCCTCCTTTTTTTTTCTTTTCTTCTTTCCTTTCATATTTTCTGTTTTTGGCTATCCAGATTTAGCTTTGATGTTGAGGAAAAGCACCTAACATGCCAGCAGTCAGCTCAATTAACCACGTTAAGTTATGATCAAACCCAAGTGCAGGTGCAGACTGAACCATGAGAAGGGTGTCAGAGGGTCTCGGAAACTATTTACTCTTCTAGTTTCCTTTTTCACCAATCTTGCTTACTTAATTTCTTAGCAAAGTTTTAACGAGAGTTTGGTTTCTATATTTTAAACATGTGGGATGATGTTCGTCTGGTAAAAATATTTTTCTGAAGCGTTTGAAGCCACAGCGCCTCAAATCATCCCCAGGAGTCATTATGACTAATGGCTTTTGTTTATTTTCTACAACTTCCACACCAAGTACCTGCCCCACCCACACACATATGGACAGCGAGACTTTTGGTGCAGGACTATAACCTAGCCTGATTATGACATGAAATATGCAAATCATTCAATGCCACAGAATCATTAACAGCTCCTTGTCTTCTTCAGAGCGGTGGCAGTAACGTAGGCGGCTAATTATTTTCTCTCCCTCTTCAGAATCAATTGATTGCATGTCTTTGAGTTGGTCTGAAAGCAGCCGAAAGGAAATGTGCTGTCATATTCACATCAAAAATGTTATTATTCCACACACATAGCGCACAGACACAAGGTTGACATTTTCTAATTAATCGTTTCCTTAAGCTGTGTACATCTCCCTGGGAAGTCTGAAAGACGCAGACGCCCTCACTGCCAAGATGAAAGAACTCATTATTTTCTCTTGCCCATATCGTCCTCATGTTTCTCCCCTTTTTATCCAGATAACAGAACTATTCCATTTAATCAATGTTGCCTGCTAGAGTACAGCAGTGCAGCCACGGTCAAGAAAATGCACCTCAACAAGTAAGCATAAAATTCAATTCTGCCCCCCCCCCCTCCCTGTCCCTCCTCCCCAAGCCACCCCAAAACAAACAAGCACACAGAGCAGCGGGGCATTCATCATTGCTGTTTCTGGTTTGACAACTCGCTCTGTTTTAGTATTACAATCATAAGCGCTGAATTGGATAAGGGCAGCAGAAGAGGTTGAAAAATGGAAACGCAATGGATTTGGCCCGCCACCAACAGAAAAAAAACAAACAAAAAAAAAACCTTTCCTGTGCGGTTGGGAATGATAGTAATGCACAGAAGTTGCAAAGAGTCAGAGATTATATTCTAATCCTCAACTCTCACTTTAGTGGCTCCGTTCGAATGGAATTCAGGAGCATTGTAAAAAAAAAAAAAAAAAAAAAAAAAAAAAAAGCATTAATATGGAAATGATTTAACAATGCAAGAAAGAAGGAGAAAACAGTATTCAAAATTTATTTTTGATTTTTGTTTTATTCCTAGTGTAGTTTTTGACGAGTAGAAGCAAAGGAATGTAAAAGAATAAATCACAGCAGAGAGAAATCGACATGTTTAAAAAAAAAAAAAAAAAAAAAAGGATTAACTGTGATAAGTGACAGAAAAAGGAGGATGGAGCTCTGCATCAACTCTACAAGATATCAAAAGCATACAGATGAACCGAATGGTGCTCAGTGTATAACACACATCATGGGATCTGTTTCAAAACCAGCACATCTCTCTGCTGCTCATAGGCTTCGGTTAAAAACCAGCATCAGATATCCCACTGACAGACAGGCAGTCATCAATCCAAAGCTGTACGCATTAGGCTGCATTATCTGTCGCTGCAAACTGTGCAGCTTCTCTAGTTCACAAGGAAAAAAAGTTTCTTTGTTCCTTAGGAAAAGAAAAAAAAAACTCCCATTGTTCTTGCAGATAGCAACTATCATTGAATTCCCCGATCAGTCACATTTAAATCAGCGCTCCCAGCAGGAGTAAAATGCTATTAAAGTCTGCTTTGGAACAGATAGCTGTTATTGCAAACATATTGGTTATCATAGTCAAATATTTAAAGACCTAAATGAAAGAAGCTCTGTGAGGCTTTTGTGTGTTCTTTCAGGCAAATAGTAATAGTCAGCTCATTTGCGGAAGAAAAAGTTGATATACGATAATGTTTTTGACATATTTCTAAAATATCTGTAGAACTTTTCAAGACAGTCTGTATAGTTAAAGTAGGGTTATAGGCAGATTAGATTTTAGGCCATATTATAGCAGGAAAACAAACAAAAACCCTCAACATACTTACAATAAACCATATTGTCATATAAAGATGCTTTTGTTAATGTTTGAGCAAAATGACTGAATGAATGAAGTCCAATATTCACTCCTCTTTTAGTTCCTCAGTCTCCACCAGCATCTGAGAAGAATATCTGTGTCATGACCTGCTAGATATTCAGCTTTCATCAGCAAATAGTCTCCTAACTTTCTGTGGCTGCTGTTGGGTGCAGGGCAGGTCACAAACAGTGGGTTTATCAGAGTTTATTTGCTGAAAACAGCCGCCTGCTGCTGCTGCTGCTGCTGTAAACAAAGTTGATGAGAGATTTGACATTGAACCACATTAAAGGCATCTTAAAATGAGGACAATGAGCTGAATAAAGCTAAAAAATCTCCCAAAGAGTTACACAGTTGGGTGATGAATTCTATGTCGATTTTCTCACTGCAAGCAATTTCTGACACGTCACATGTGTTCATTTGAGAATTGGATGAATTTTAAAAGTGAAAATAGAGTTTTATCAGTAAATGGTGTGAGAAAAGGCACAACTCCTGGTGTTCACTATCAAAAATCACATGTATTATGCACCACACCCTTTTTACCACATTATGTGAATGGCACACTGTTCTGCACAGGTGCTGGATGTTGGCATAACTGTGCATTGAAGAAATTACCTGTTTTTTAAGACTCATAAACCTCATAAACTCATAAATCACTATTTTAAAAGACAGAGACAAATACACATGTCAGCATAATAGTTGAAGCACAAACAGCAGTGCTGGTGCTGGAAGAGTAACCAGGGTTCACTCCTCAGCACAGATGGACACAACACTGTTGCTTTAGCCACTGAACCACCTTATTGCAAGCTTGCAAGTTTTCCGTCAGAACCAGCATGCAAGCTTCTGCTGTTATCGGTGCTTTACACATCTGACTACTGTAGTTTTTAAGTGCTTAATGGAAAACAAATGTCAATGATTCTGCAGGGGTCTGGGATTCTGTGCATGCTCATAATGTAAGCAATCCCAGCACTTTAGAACTGTTGTGATAAAAGAGCATATGCATAAAATAGAATATATAAAAGAAATTAAGCAGAATAAGCTTCTTTTTAAAAAGCATTTAGCTGAATATCCTGTTCATTTTATCACATTCACAGTGAATCAAAGAGAGCAGAGATGTTAAGGCAAAACCTTTAAATGCTTCTCAGATCACAGAAGATTTCCCGAATTCATGTGTTTCACATAGCCTTGTACATTGCTACCGTGCTCTGTATCCTGAGGTAGGTGCCATTTAAATTGTCAGGAGGTCATATTCAATGTGTTTGCAACTGATAGTGGGTCAGTTGTGATCACGGCAACGATACAAGCCATGTGTGCGTCCTAAAGTGTAAATGCTATGTCGATTTCAAAGAAGGTGGAGGGACTTTTTTTATAGTTTGATGGTAAAAGAAGGAGTCACAGCGAGAGCAGGCTTGATTTGCAAGTCCCTCCAAAGACATTTTGGAGCTTTACTAAATTAATCATACAACAGTGTTGAGAAGTATTGAACTCCCACAGCCAGATTTTGTCGCCAAACTGCTATTTTTTTCCTTTTCTGTTCTTTAGGTAGATCTTTATTCACAATTTTACTTTTCTCATCACAATAGTCATCAATGTGAATCTGATTATAATCACTGATAATCATTTATGCACAGGGTTAGGTGGTTAAGGTTAGGGCTAAAATGTGAGGAATGTCACATAGAAACATAATGTTAATGGTACTTCCTGATTAAAAGACATCCAAACAGCAGACAAATGGTTCATTGAGGCATACATTTATTCATTGGTTTGATTAAATGATCACTGTATGTAGTAGATAATAGAGCTTTGACATATATTTTGACACTAAATCAGCTGACTGCATACCATTTTTAAAGGGGCTTTCCACTGACTTGGTGTGGTGGTGTATACACAGCCTGTTGCATAATGTCTACTGTGTGCTCTGGGAGGAAATATGAAAAATGATCTCAGCTTGGGTTAAAATGTTTAACAGGAAGACTGCATTACAAACTGAAGGTGTGTGGTTAACCATACTAGACACTAAACGTCGGGATGTCTCTGCCTTTACAGCTTTGATCATTCTTCTTAAAATGTGTGCCTTGTGAGCCCTCCAACCAGATCAAAATGGTAGCAGCTTTTTTCTTTTTTTGGTTCACCGACAAATGGCGAAAACCTTTCAAGTTTGACTCACAAGGAGCAGCCTGGCTTCTGTTGACACAGGTTATTATGTTTTTCACTCTGAGGACTGTTACACCAACTAATCAACCAATCAACCAATGTGGTGTGGTTTTTAATAAGCTTCGACAGAGAATCCAAATTCATGCCCTATTAAAACAGAGCGAGGTTTTGTCCCCTATGGGCCTATTTTCCAAACTCCTGAGGGTGCCTATCACTCCCAAAGCAAAAGCTGTTTTACACTTTGTTCATGTCCAAGTCATCAGTCAGTTCTATGTGGATGTTCAGGAAAGGCAGGTTGTTAAGCCGTTTCTCTGTCAATGTAGATCAGACACAGCAGTTCTTCAAACGATGGAGTCTTCTTGAGAAACTCCGCTCAGCTGTGGCACTGGACATCAGCCCGGTAGAGAGGCAATAGCTTGTCCACCTCGCTAAAAACACCTGCTGTGTCTCCCATTGCTGCCTAATAGTACAGTATGCTAGCAGCACACTCAGTAAACAGCCCTCGGGATGTGCAGTTAGCCAAACAAACATCACACACACATAATTCATAATCAGATTTTATTGGCTGCAGATCACTATTCATTTAATTTGAATTACAGTGGTTGATTATGATTTATGATGGATTTAAAGGGCCAACGTGTTAGAGAAGTCTTATCGTAATACCTGGCTTGGACTTTACCATTTTATTACCATAACACCTGAAAGCCAATGAGTACTGGTGCTGATGCCAGTGAGAATCAACGTTTAGTTTGCAGCTTTATGAAACCATTTTGAGCATTTATCTGATTAGAAACCACATATTTGTCAGTAAATCAGAAAATGGCACATAAAAACATGACTTGGCACCAATGAATGCTGGCCTTGTATTTATCTTATTTCCCATACCAACAATGTGTCTTTTTCTTTAAAAAAATAAAAAATCATATATTTTGAGTATAATGTGATGTGCTGCAGTGCACAAACTGTAGTTTAACTGTAAATTGTTTTCTGGATTGCTTAGATGGGCTCCTGTGAATTATAATCTAGTTATATATATCCCCCCCCCCCCCCCCCCCCCCCCCCCCCATTTACTAAAAGCAGTTTTTAAGCTGTCCATATCTGTAAAATTACATCAGAAAGCAACATATTTTCAACACATGAAATCCAGCAGAAAATAATTTTGAATATAAATCCGCTTTTTGAAACATTTAAGGAGATTTTCTGTGAAATTTAGTGAATGATGTAAACTCCTGGTTGTTATAGAGTTTAAATTCCATATTTTAGCTGTCAAATATAACTTAATGCAGCTTAAAGTCTGTAAATCTATTCAGGAAAAAAAAAAAGAAAATAGCTTCCATGGTTGAAGAAGCGGTCAGCAGTGTGAAAACAGCACTGCTTGAAGTAATTTAGCTTTACTGCCTCTGCATTTCTCTGTGACTGATCCATTCTAAAGACGGTAAATATATACATCACCCTCCCATGGTGAGCTGTGAGAGGCCTGCTGTGGTTGGGATAGCTGTGTGATGGTGGAGCTCATTTTGTGTGTGTGTGTGTGTGTGTGTGTGTGTGTGTGTGTGTGTGTGTGTGTGTGTGTGTGTGTGTGTGTGTGTGTGTGTGTGTGTGTGTGTGTGTGTGTGTGTGTGTGTGTGTGTGTGTGTATGTGAGCCTGTGTGTGTCTTTCAGTGAGTGTTTGTGTGGACGTGGGTGTGAAGCTACTCATATATGTTTATGCACGCACGCACACCCCTGTGTCCTGCCCACTATTATGGTTTGTGTGACTATTGTGTCAATCTGTGTGTGTTCAGCTTCAAAGGCATATTCATGGAATTACATTCTGTAGGGCAGTCAGGTGTCACGGGATTTGACTGAGTAGAAACTGTCCAACTGTGGTAATAAGTGTCTTCCTTGTTGGAATAATGGTTAAGACTAAAAATGACTGGAATGAATCAGACTTGCCAGCACGGTCCACTGGGCTCCCACTCACCACAGTGTGAAAATATAGGCTGCAGCAGCACAGTGAGAAATGTTACGGTTTCACTCTATTGTGCCTTTGTGTATGAGAAGAGGAACGCAATGAAAAAGGCCTCACACAGTGCCTGGCACAATCCAGCTCCTAGACTTACCCCTGGAGAAATTAACACATAATGTTCTCAAATTATAATTCATAATGTTCTTTTAAAGCCTTGTTAGCGCTGTGGTTGGCTGTTTTAAGAAATGAAATGGCTCTGTAGAGCACATGTTGGTATTATAGAGTTTCCATACAGGCTATTTAGTAAGATGTACCTCAGAAAATATATGGTTGAAGAGACGCAGGTACACATCCTTAAATCAGCTTTTGTTTTGGGCGCTCTGCTTAAAATGAGCTCTTTATATTTGTAGAAAATTTACACAAGAGCTAATACTCCAAAGACATCTTTTGCGAAATGAGACAACTCTAGCTCGATCAAATCAGTTTTTCTGAAAAGATGGCAAATTTGCAGTCAAGTTATGTCTGAGTTTTTGAAGTCCTTCCATTCCCATGTTTTTTTAGAGAAATAAAAAAGGAAAAATAATGCACTTACCAGTGAGTCATGGATGTGTTAATGGAAGACCTGTCAACTCTCCTGGGTTTTCAGGTTATACACAGAGCTTTAGTGGAGACTAAACGTAAATAAATGCCCTTTTACCCACCTCTCAAACAACGCGGAGTTACCAACATACACCAACCGCCCACCCATGCTAACAGGTGTTAAAAACAAACAAACGCTCCAGGTTACATTTACTGGCAGATTGGATGCTTTCATGGGGGAAAAAAAGATTGAATCAGAGTTTAGAGGATTATATACAGTATGACATAACCAAAACGTAATTATCATATCTGTTTGACAAGTATCCAGCAAAAACTTTGCAGTGCAGCAGAAGTTGTTGGGTTTTTTTTTTTTTTAATTGACATTACTTTTTTTAACCATCAAGTTTAGTACATTTCATTGATTGGATAGTTTGGCTGCTGATGCACTCAATTGTAATCAGTTGTAATCCACACCAAACAATTTAAAGTTCTGCTTCATGCTCTGTCAGATTATTGAAAGGAAGGCCTTTTACATGTCCGGAGTAGGAGTGAAAGAATCGGGAGAGAGGAGACAAAAGTGAGGAAGAAATGCAGGATGTAATGCAAGAACAGCAATGAGAACGTAAAGAACATGCAACTGATTCAACATTGACAGAAAAAGTTTAAGGAGGAAAGAGAAACAAATAGAAGAAGCCCATGTGTGAGGTGATGGAGAGAAAAAATTCAAAGCAGGAAAAAGAAGCAAATTCAGATGCAAACTAAAGAGCATCCTCACTAACAAAAGTCAAAGCACACGACTGAAAGCTGCTATTAGGATTTACACATCCTTTAATACTGGCAAGTGTGTGTGTGTGTGTGTGTGTGTGTGTGTGTGTGTGTGTGTGTGTGTGTGTGTGTGTGTGTGTGTGTGTGTGTGTGTGTGTGTGTGTGTGTGTTTGTGTGTGTGTGTGTGTGTGTGTGAATACTTAAAGATAGAGTCAGTGATTCTGGAGAAAGATTGTTTAATACCCTTTTTGTCAAATTCAGCGAATATCACCTCAAAGTCTGGCTTTATAAATTGGAAACAAACAAAGTAGCTCAGACAGGGTCACTTGACACTATTTCAGCCAATCAGCAGAGAGTGTTCACTCTCATACACAGGCCATAGGGGAAGTCATCAGAGTAGCTATCTATGTGAGGTCTATCCACATTGAATCCCAGATGGTGTCACAGAGACCGCCACATTTTCTGTTGCTTTTAATGAAAAGTAGTCTTAGCAGGCGGCTGTTTAAATCACACAAATATCCCGTTGTACATGTATTTTGAACGTATTAATTATAACAATAAAGTTGTCCGTTTCTTCCCGTGGAGCCGACATGAAGACTATTAATGGTTCTGTAAATGTCTGCTCTGAGTCAGACTGGTGAGGACCATTTGTCCGGTTGCTGTCCTCTCAGCTCTGCAGGAACTTTTTTTCCATTTGTAATAATGTGTTAGAGGAACAGACGTGACTCCAGGTGACACATTGCTTATTGATTTACCTTCTGAAGGAGCACAAAGGAAGGGGTGTGTTGGTTTTGGTGTTTAAAAGATCAACTACCTTTCTCCAGAATGACTGACTCTACCTTTAAATACTTGGGAGGCTGTTTTCCTTTTCATGATGAAAGGCATGTCAGGAAACAACCATGTGTTGTGCAGTGTGTGTGAGGTGGATTTTAGTGTTGCTCATAGTGGGGGAAAATGATGTTAACCAGCACCCTCGGTTTGTTAAACATAACATCTTGGGCCTGCAAGAAGCTGCAAACAACATATCAACTGTCTGTTTACTTGCAGCAGGGCGGGCAGTAAAGGCACCTGATGATTAAATCTTTGAAGCTGGGAGAGGAAACCCTTCTCATAAAAGTAAAAACTTTGTGAAGTCCCGGAAAATCTCCTTTATTTTCAAAGCCCAATGTTGACAGGTATGGTTAATGGACAAAGAAGGCGTGAAAAGAATGCAGCAGACAAAGCTCCCCTTTGCCTCTGAGTCTATCTACAGAAATATATTTCTTGAGCACTTTCATATTTCAATTATAATATATAATGTGTTTTAATTTAAAGCTGAATTCAAGCTCTGAATAATGAATGGGGGTTTTTGACAATCAAATGCACATTTGTCAGAGTTACGCTCTAGCTTTTCTTTTGCCTTGTAAAACTTTTCAACAATTTATTTAGCCTAATATTTTCATCACGCAGCTGTATTATGCTCGGTGGGGATGTGGCTGTAGCTTTAAGTCTTAAGACTGCAGAGTGTCTGTATAAAGGCTTCTTAAACTGCAAAATTGTAGGCATGCTAATTATATTATTTAGGTTAGCTAGTTAGTTTTCTTGACCTACCACAGTCACACTAGCCACATTAGCCGGGGTAGCTGTTTAGATAAGCTAGTTAGCATAGCTCGCTGACTCTTAAAGACAATGAAAACTGGAGTTAAGGAAAATATTACAATTTTTTTTATGTTCTGATCAGAGTTTCGTAGCTACATAACTAACTTTCCAACCTCTCCTGATCGAGATTTGATTTAGCGAAGATCATTTGTGCCTTCTCTGAACATCTCTGCCTTAAACTACTGAAACTCTGCTTCCACTTCTGCATTTGTACGAGCACACATATAAAAGAATCCTCATTGGGTTTATGGGACAAAATGAACCTAAACTAAACACAGAACCAGACAAGAAATATTGTGACATGACACTGGATGAGGAATGTTGTCAGATTATCTGTCTGTCTTGTTTCTTTTGGGTCAGAAATCAAATAAGACAGATTTTTCTTTTACTGCACTCCAAGTATAACAAACATAGTCTTCTATTCCAAATGCTACAGGGTATGTTTTGAAAAATCTGTTTTTATGAAATTAACTGGATGTTAATTTAATGAGCAAACAAAAGATACTCCCAAAGCAAATAGCATCCTTGACAAATGATTTAATCACTCGTACCCTCAAAAATGTTGTTTACATTCATGTGAGCGATTCGTTGCAAAGTTAGAGGTCGCCCATTTCTCATATAGGCCTACAGGATATCTCAAATTGCAATGAAACAGCAAAAAGTTTGAAAGTTCAAAGATCATACATTCAACTTCTTTTGGGTTTAAACTAAATCTAAAACTATAGCTGGTGTGTGTGTGTGTGTGTGTGTGTGTGTGTGTGTGTGTGTGTGTGTGTGTGTGTGTGTGTGTGTGTGTGTGTGTGTGTGTGTGTGTGTGTGTGTGTGTGTGTGTGTGTGTGTGTGTGTGTGTGTGTATACCCACCTAATATTTTTCCCATGCTAATAAAGTAAGTCAAAAACTAATCTTTGCCAGGAAAAGAGTAAAAAATTCATGACCATCTGGCTTAGAAATTTTTCATCACTGACATTTCGGTCAGGGACCAGAATGGAGGATTACTGCAGTCCTATTTGGCTGTCAAACTGAGATCCATGGGTGTCCAGAGGTCTTCTCGGGCTTCCCTGGGAAAATAGAAGATGGTTTAATTACACAATGAAGAAAATACCGTGGAGAATTTCACGTCAGTCTATTGAAGCTTCAGTGTTCAGTAAGAGTTCAATACTAAATATTCTCAAATGGCATTGTGCACCCTAAAATGTATTCAGTAACAGTGCAGCCCTTTTAAAATAAACTTGCATTCATATTACATGGAAGACATATTTCCTGACTCAACAAATAATTAGTAGTTTAAACATCATGGTTTATTAATTCATTAGCTCCTGTCTTGCTGTACACCCAATATAGTCTAAGAGGATGCAGGCAATACATGCACTGTTAAAATGTTAGTTAAATGAAAATACAACCCTACTGGCGCCACTGCAGGCGAGACAACCAGATCAGCCTGTCCAATCAAAATGCTTAGAGCTTAGAGGAGTTCAGTGAGTTTAGGGTTCATCTTACCAGCCCCAACCTCCCCTCTCACTGTCTGTTTCCCCCCCCTCTTTTAGTTAAAGATCCATCAAATAAGGAGATAACTTGTAAGCCGGTGCAAGCGACTCCTTCTTGGGCCATATTCGGAGTCGCAGACACAAACTATACGGTCGCCTGGATTCTGCCCTTCACCTTCCACCCAGAGGATGAAAAGTGTATCCCCGTCTTTGAATCGCCGTATCCAGTGAATGACAATAAATCAGGACAGTTCTCGGGATAGCAGAGACAGCAGAGGACGTCGTCATGCTTCAGCGGTCAGCCCTCTGGATCTCCGGGTTACATTTGCTCAGTGATGTGGTCAGACGCAAAAAAAAAGAAGAAGAAGGGAAAAAAAACACAGCCTGGCCCCAAATGTTATTCTGTCTCCCAGCTTTTCTGATGTTTTTCAATTCTGTTGCTGCAGTAACAATAATACACAGTTTTCACATTGTATTATGCAGCAGAGGAGCAATGGTATTATTTACTAGGCTCAAGAGGACAGTATAGTTATCTCAGCTGGTAATGACAACATGAAACTCCACTGATACAATTTTTTTTTTTAGCATTTATTTTATCCCTTTGTGGCGCTGTCATAGCCTATTGCATCATGTATTTTTGAATTATGATATTTTCTTCTGCAAAGTGTGATGCTCTTCCCTCAAATCCAATAAGATGCATTATTTACTGTTTTCTGAAGGAATGGGAATCTTTGAAGGCCCTAAGCTCCTCTCCGCACTGTGTGGTATGTGCTTAGAATATCACAACAGAGAGATGGCAGGTGTTTAATAGACAATACTCAACTACAGTTTGGATCACTTATTAATGAGCGAATGTACAAAACACACAAAGCCTGCAGTTGCTTCAAGACCGATAACACACTAAAGTGATATACTTCTTGAATAATAAATGAAATAAAAAATAAAGTAATTAATAAATTATAGCCCCTTGTTATTTCAATTCATTCCTACATCAGTGTGAATCTACAAACTGGCGCCCCTGTCTGCCATTGTAGATTCCTGCTGTCGACTCCTTTGTAAGTTCAAGTACGCTCTCCACGCTCCAACACAATCAGACATATGATTAAACATTTAGCTCAAGTTACACTAAAAAGATTCATCTAATCCCAAGGAGGCGCTTTTTTCAAGGGAAAAGTTCCTTGTCAAAACATGAAGTTTTTAATTGTTTTTGTGATCTGTCATCTATACAAAAAACTATCAGGATGTTACTTACAGATAGAAGAAGTGCCCAACTTGCTTCATGTCATCCAAATCGTCTGGTTGGAACAAACACTATTAGGTAAACTGTCAGTTTGGCGTCATTCTTGTTTTTGCTGCTTTGCTAAAACATTTCTTTTTTTGGTTGCAGTCATAAGATTTCTGGCAGGACATGACTCAATGTGTAAGACTTTTCCAGTGATCAATGGAGAACATTTAATTAAAATAGTCAAATTCAGGATCCTAGAGTCCCATAGTCTACTTAACTCATCTGGCAGCCCAAATCTCTACTGTAAATCTTACTCTGTGCGCTCAGACCAGCAACAACAAAAAGAGACAAAGTGACAGGTACTTATTCATTTCAGATGAGTGCGGGGATAAAAAGAGTCACAGAGCAACAACAGAAAGTTGAGCTGAGTTCAGCGTTATGCTAATATTGAGTGATGCATTGGGAGCAGTAGAGGGCAGATGTGTTTACCTTTACATTCTTCTGCTGTAAAGCTGCTTTTGACTTTACTTCTTAACAGTCACAGTATCTAATATGAATGTTTATCTATGATGATGTTATTTTTATAAAGACATTTTCAGCATGTATTTTACATGGTATCAGATCAGAGTGGTGGATAAAGAAAAAACTGATACGGTCAGCTGTTATGGTTACTGTCGGTTTAACCTGTTTTATGGCAGCATAAATCTAATGCTTTCTATAAGCAGTGGTGGTCCGTACTGCAGATGAGGCTTTCTGCATCAACAATAAGATGTTGTATAAAACCCTGAAGCTAGCGGTGCGAGTGCAAAGTAACTGCAATGTTTTTGAAGCCACTATTTATATCGAACTAATGTCACCAGCATTAGATTTAGTAAAGTGATGATGTTTTGACAAAAATATAAATACATCTTAATCACATTTTAGTCATTTAGGGAACAAACAAACAAAAAACAAAACAAAACAGCACATTTTCCAGGTTACTTTTCTGTGAGTTTTATTCTTGTATTTGATGTGGGGGAAAAAAAATTGTCATACTTTTCAGACAGCACTGAATTGAACGACCCTAAAGGCTAAGATGTGGTAATTTCTTCTTGAGAGTCTAAACTAAATTCATAGTAATTTATTAAGCAGTTGTTTAAATATTTTATGGCTGAAAGTTACACTTGAATATAAAGGAAGATATCCACCTCTATGTAAAAATTGACTGCTGTTTAATCTTTAATGGGTCTTTACTGCATATAAATTTAATATGCATACACACTACTCATTAAAGCATTATTGACACACACCAAGAGTCGAATCTATTCAAACCACGGCAGTCCCTGGTTGGTAGTGACCCCTGACTCCCAAGATCCAAGCATCCAGGCATCGACTCTCTGAGGTCGACCCTCCACCACCACTCAGCCGGAGTTGTTGAACCAGGCTAGTAAACAAATCACATTTTCTCTCCTTTAGTAAGTGACTTTATTCTTCCACCTGACTTCTCTCCCAAGCTTCAGGAAATCAGCTTTCCCTCGAATAATTCACTGTTTCTGATCATCTGGAATGGGAGAATGTAATTAGTTAACACCCAAGTAAGATTGATTAACGGACCTAAACCAGGGGAGTTCCCTGACAGATTAAAAGAAGGGCCACATATAATCTCCACTTGCACTCAGTGAGCGAACACAGTCCCTCTTTAATTAAACATACCTAAAGGGGAGAAGAGAATGCTATCCACTGAATTGAATGTGTTCAGGTGCTCGTGTGATGAACAGTTGTGTTTTATTTGATACCGTTACACTACAGTTTAGGAGAAGCAGGGTGGCGTTAATTCTGTAAGCCCAATTTCTCCAGGTGTCACAGCAATTCATTTCCTGCTTGTGTGTAAAGAGAAAAAAAAACACTGTTCCTCCAAAGAAGTTCACAAGCCCTGCAAGATGCTTAACTGTTGACTGTAATCATTCACCAGGGAGACATTTATTGCAGCTGCTAATTAAATATTTTCCGTAACAACACTCCGCATCCCGCAGGCTTGCTGCAACTCCTCGTGTTTCTTTTCTACAAGAGCAAATGGCAAGAGAGCTAGCTTAGCCACAGCGGCTCGTCAGTATTGACCGTGGGTTGTGTTTGCTGTCGGTGTGCTAATGCAGTACCTGCTGTTTCGAACACTTCCTGAGGGATATGTTGAAACTGAGTCAATATTTATGAGTATTGCTGCTGTGGGCTCTTCCCTAATGGCATATGGCTGCTGAGGTGTCCGTGCAGAGTGGTGAAGGCTGGACGCCCGAGGCTGATGATGATGAGAGCGTTGAGAAAGAGAGAGAGAGAGAGAGAGAGAATGAGAAAGGCTGAGAGACATAGAGGAAGTGTGTTTCTCAGAGAGAGAAGGAGAGAGAGGTGGATAAGAGATTCATACAGTACATATTGACCAGGCCTTTGTAATGGTGATGGTGCAATCTTCTGACTTTGCCCCAGGATTAGAAATCTATTCAGTTTAGAGTGCAGATAAAGACGGTGTGTGCTTATGTGTGGGTGTATACTCAGATGAAGACAGACCTTTTGTTGTTCTTGCGCTTGATAATAATAATCACCACAGTGTCTTGGGGTTATTGAATGTTCACACTGTAAAAAAACAATATACAAGCATTACAAATACCAGCATGCCTACTAGAATCGCTTTTTTTCATTGATATCTCACATTATATAAATAAAACAACCCACAAACTCACATTTGCACATCTCTGATCTTTGATCTTACAGCACGCTATATCATCGCAACTTGCACCACTTTTATCTTATTCTATTATATTCAATATTAGGATTATAAGTAAAACCTGTAGCAACTCCTTTAACTTGTACTTTACATTGTTATTTTATTGTACTGTAAATTCTTTTTTTATTTATATTTTTTAGGATGACTCAATTTTGTGTATATTTTTGACATTTACGCACCACAACAACACAAAGGTATAAATTCCTTGTATGTATAAACCTATTTGGCAATAAAACCTGATTCTGACACTTAATTACCACCGGTATTAACATGTGATCTGCATTTGGATACATCAACGATTCTTTGCATTTGCACCTGGTATTAATGCATTCTTGTGTTTTCAATTGTGCCATTGTGATCAGATTTGAATATGCAAATTATGTGGGCGGGGCTGGCAGACTTTTGTGAGGGAAAACTTCCAGTCACCTCTCACTCGTAGCGTTTGCAGGGTTTACTTTAGTTGGCAGGAAGAGGTGGAGCTATAGATGACCCTCCAGCTTACATAGATTATTTTTTTTCTTATATGGTCAGGTTGCATGGGTTGCATTTACATCTGGCTGAGATCCGATCATAATGTGAACCTGACTACCTCCAAATGTGGTCTGGCTGATGTGATTGCAGTGTGATCACAACAGGGTTTTGGTGCATTTATATACAGATCATACCAGGTATAAATGGAGTATTATTTTCCTTTTCTCTCCAGCTTGGTTTGACAATTTAGGTGTATTCTAGGGTTGGGTGATATGGCCAAAAAAATCTTTAAAAAGATATATATTTTTTAAAAAGCTTGGGATTGATTCACAATTTAAATTGATTTTTTGTTTGCCTGCAGGCTTGAATATTGAACATGTTGTAAGATAGTTGAGAAAGAATAATAAAAGACTTGCACCACCTGCAAGGCTATCATCATTTGATCTTCTGCTGTTTGAATTTCTTTACAAGACATCAGCCTGATATCAGACTCCTGCTGGCTAGCTTTAGCTACCCGACAAGTAGAGACAGACTGTACAAAGTAGAAGCTGGAAACTGCTCATTGGAGTCCCAGCGCTTCAATTCTTGCAACCGGAGATGATGCCTCGTCAAGTGTCACAAACCGACAGCACAGATCAATGTGCAGAGTCATTTTCAGTCTGTTCCTCTCATAGATGTGACTGTTAGATTCACAACAAGATAAGCAGAGACGACGAGCCACCTGGAGTCATGACAGTCGTGTAAACTGCAGCAGGTGTGCATGCAGTGTAACGAATCACATCACAGTTTACTGGATTGTTTGACTAAAAATAACCATTTGTGTATATTGTAATAACTTGGTTTTCACTATTTAGACAGTTAACATATTATGCTAAACCAAAAACCCAATAACAACCTTACAGTAAAAAAAAAACGTATTAAAAACAAAACCACAACAAAAACCTTAAGCATGTGTACACAAGCACTGAACTTACTTTGAGTTTCTTTGAGTGCAATTATTTAATGCAATGCAAAGAGGTTTGCTATATAGCTATATATGTGAACAACCTTGTATCATTCCTGTTGGTGTAACCTTTTAAGAATATTACATTCTTGTGCAGTAGCTGTCAAAACCTTGTACCGTCAACATTAGCACATTCATAGTGCACACTCAAGGCCAGATTAACATGTGATGGGGCCCAGGGGGGGAAAAAGAAAAAATGTTGTTGGGATTTCATTGACAACCCCGACTTCCACCAGTGCAGAGAGCAGCCCACATATGTTGGCTTCATTAAACACTCAGAGGCTAACGAGTGCTCTTATACTGGAACAATACCCTATAATAAAAAAGTAAGATGTCGATGTCCCAAGATCTGCCTTTGTTCATGTTTATTCAAGTTTAAATGAAATTAGGTGATACTATACAGTGGTCATGCTCCTTCTATTATTCTAACAAAAAAATAAATGCATCATCATTTGAGTTTTGCACACTTTAACAACTCTGAGTACTTTCAATGAAACACAATTAAATTAACGTTTCCTTATTTATGGTTCACCAGCTGTGGCTGACATTTTTTTTCCTCTCACCATTAAACTGGAGACGTCTGGGACACATGCAGGTTTTGGTGGATTTTATTTCCTTGCAGCTGTGCATTTATATTCAGAAATAGATATCCGTTCTCTCCATCCATATCTATTCTTTTATCTGTTTATGTGGGTCACGTAATAGTTGTGGTGGCAGTACATTTGTTTTGTCACATAGGTATATTTTTATCAACATATAGATATATATGTTGAGTGCGATGCAGTGCAGCTCATTTAAAACTGGGTCTTCCACTAACAGTTATTTTTATTATTGCTTGACATGCCAATTATTCTCCCACTTTATTATTGTGTCTATAAAATGACAGAAACATAAAGAAAAATACCAAGAAATGTTATAATTTCATGGTGATGTTTTTACATGTTGTGATCAACTGTCCAAAATCCGAAAGATATTCAACGTACTATCATGCATGACACATAAAAGCTTCAAATATTCACATTCGAGAAGCTGCAACCAACTAATGTTTGGAAGTTTTGCTTTAAAAATGACAAAAATGATTCTTTATTATCTCCTGATCAATTAATCAACTAATTGCAGCTCTGTATAAAATTGAGATTAAGTGTTACTGTATTATAATATGACATTCTGCATCCATCTGTGACTAACATTTCATGGCAATCTAACCAACAGATGTTGAGATACTTCACTTGATTGCCCAACTGACATTGCTGTTGCCATCTACAGAGCCACATGACCAGCAACTATTACCTTGTTTTTTTTTTTAGTTTATATAAGTATCTGATATTATTATGATTTTATCAACTCAAAATCTAACCTTACTTATGTGTAGTCCCCTTGTGTAAAACCATTTGAAGTGAATCCTTTTCTAAAAAAAAATCCTTGGTCTCTTCACAGCAGAAGACATATCTTACTGGCATAACAGAGGCTCTATTTTTCTATGCTGTGTGTGTGTGTGTGTGTGTGTGTGTGTGTGTGTGTGTGTGTGTGTGTGTGTGTGTGTGTGTGTGTGTGTGTGTATCTGTGAGTGTGGGGGTGTTTGTCTGTAAGGAAACTAATGACATGAAGACAGCGAGAGAGAGAGAGATGCTTTCTCAAGAAGACGCTGTACACATGGCTGTCGTTGGAGCTTTCATGTCGGTATGCATGTCTTGCGTGCTGTGATGGACCATTACTGGCTGATGCACTTGGTCTGTGATTGTAGCCATTGTTTTGATTCAGATGTCTATAGAGCTCATTTATCTGTTGATCACAGCTGTTGTTTCATGAAAGCCTGTGAGTCTGCCTTCTGATTGCCAACGTTTTTCTCGTATTGCTCATTTATTAACAGCTCGGGCCCTGTTTTGTCGGCGCAGACAGTCTGCTTTAATTAGAGGTGCGCCTTGTCTTATTGCCTGATACTGATCGCTGCTATTTAGGGTTCGATTGCAAACTACAGCAACTATTTTCCAAGCCATTGAGGAAAAATGCAGTTTGCTGACATTTGTCATTTCTTTTTTAACATGGCCCAAAGAGATCTAAGGCTTTTTAACCAGACTCATATATGAGTGTAGATGATGGCTACAGCGCCATGGTGGTCGAAACAAAGTGCAATCCACCCCCTGCTTCGTTGTAATATTCAGTTTCTTGTGTTCAACTGTGACTTTGGTTTCCTCCCTTTTTAATTAGGTTATGTGTTTTTAATCCATCTTTTACTGCTTGGAACGGCTCCATTAACTGCTGGCTGTCAGATATCAACATATGTCTGCTATTTATATAAAACCGAGTTTTTTTAAAATTGGTGCAGTTTTAGTTTTAAACACTTTTTTCCCCAAGTTAGTAAAATTTTAGGAATATAATAAAAAAAAATTTGGGTCATTTTTAAAGCACTGAGTGAAATCCTTATTAGAGCAGAAATTATTGATAGAAAAGCAATCTGCAACTATTTTGATGATAATCATGAATATCGTACTGTTGGTCAGATAAAACAAGCTATTTGAATATGACACTGTGGCCTCTGAGAAATTATAATGGGTATTATAGACAAAGCAATTTATAGATTAGAGAAAGTAATGAGTAATAAAAATATTTTTTAATTGTGTAAGTCTTTACAACAACTTTTCATCAAACACACAGATAGTTTTAATGTTTCTTAGTTTGAGAAAATAGCAAAATTCAAAACATGATTGTGGAAAAGAAAAATCAAACTAACAGAAGCACTGTTAATGTTTGTTGATCTGAATAGTAGGGATACGATTGAATATTTGGTTGTTTGTTTTTTTCATTTATTTATTAATTCATGCTTTCAAAAAGAACACACATAGGAACAAGTGTGCTAGTTTGCATGTTAAAAAAATAAAAATGGGTGCCAAAAAAACAACATTACTTAACACTCTCTAAGGCTACTGCTGTCACCATGTCTGGTGTTTATTGTCACTTTGGTTACACATGTCTTTGTCTGTTATGAGAGTGGTGAGGGGAACTATTGCAAACTACTGTAACCATAGCCACTTGTCATCAGTTGATGTGCTGCTGCTCCAGAAAACACCCAACTCTCAACACTGTGAAGATGCACATTAACGTTAACCGAGTGCATCATTTATGTCCTCTCTTTTGCCTTAGAGTCGGGAAGGAAGAAAGGATGAACATGTTTCAATAAGGAGTGGGGTGATACGGATAAAATAAAAGTGTCACCACATTAAATCATTTAAGTAATTCATTTCTTGATTAATCATTTGGTCTATAAAATGTCCAAAACAGTGAAAAATTACTCTTTTTTTTTTACTTAAAAATGCCTAAAACTATTATTGGATTATATTTGCTTATTAATTTTCTGTTTAATTTTTCCTCCATCCTTCTCTCTTTCTTTCCTTCCTCTCTCTTTCCTCCCTTCCTTCCTTCTTTCCTTCCTCCATCCCCCTTTCTTTCTTCCTTCTGTCCTTCCTTCTTTCCTCCCTCCCTCCTTCTCTTTTTCTTTCCTCCCCCCTACCTTCCTCCCTTCCTTCTTTCCTCTGTCCTTCTTTCCTTCCTTCCTTCCTCCCTCCCACCTTCCTTCCTCCATCCCCCTTTCTTCCTTCCTTCTGTCCTTCCTTCCTCCCTCCCTCCTTCCTTCTTTCCTCCCTCCCTCCTTCCTTCCTTCCTTCTTTCCTCCGTCCTTCCTTCCTTCCTCCCTTCCTTCTTTCCTTTCCTTCCTTCCTTCCTTCCTCCTCCCTTCCTCCCTCCCTTCCTCCCCCCCTTCCTTCCCTGACTCGAAGACAACAGGAAAAGGTCAATCATAAACTGGCATGAAATGGCACCTCATGGTTTTGCAGCATTGCTTTTCACTGCCTAAAAAAACAAATATTAAAGCCATAGCTACCTCAGCTTAAAATCTCTGCTGGATGACAGTTTTATTGTCTTATAGTGCGGTATGATAGCATTATATTGTCCAACCCCAGTTTAAATATTATATATACACACTTTTTGGTCAGTACTCTCACATTGTAGGTTGTCACTAGAAACCACTGTGACAACACTTTGTGACAGGCTGACATAATAAATGAGCTCGGCCACAGTCTAGCATTCCCTTTATTATAGTGAGCAGATGAGCTGGCTCTGTTGGATTTGAATCATAGACCCAGTCCCTCCCTCATTAACACCCAGCGAAAACTGACTCCACACTGCTGCTGCTGCTGCTGCTTCCCTGCTATGGAGAAGCACAGCATGCTCATGCACTGGTGGTGGTGGTGGTGACAGAGAAACATTGCATATTATTAAATAAGCCCTGTGTGCATTTTCCTGCACATATGCATATTTTTGCAAAGTATTTCTATGTGCAAATACTCTGGTTTGTGTGTATGTGGGTATCTTAGTGTGCATGTCTGTTCTCTGTGTGTGTGATTTGGCTGAGAGAGATCATTAGCAGTAATGTGCACTGGCCTGATTCTCTGCCTGTCCTTGGTTTCTTTAGATGTATTAATATTTTTGAGGAGTTACCTGGTGAAACTGAAAGCTTATGCAAGCACAATCACCAAGACTGTGTACATGTATTGTGTACACCGGACCTCATTATCAGGACAGAGGTGGGGGAATTTGCACACAGTGTTCTAGCATATACACACTATAGAAAAGGGGATTTTATACAGTATACAATATATGTTGTAGCTCATATTGGTTTAACCACTCATGCAGAATCATTTTTCATTTGAGAAACTTTTAATGATGTAGCTTTAAATCTGTAACATAAGCAAAAATATAAAATAACACTATATGAAATATGAAATAACACTAGTATATAGGGTAGGTGGTGTCTGCCTGTGAACCTTTGTGTTAATGACTTAACTGGTTGATATTAGCTTTTCTAAATCAATTTCATGACATTTTAAGTGTACGACATTTGCTGGGGGTTGATGGCTAATGGTAAGCTAGTGGTTATCAAGGTATGGTAATGGTAGTCATAAACAGTGCAATTAAAGTACTGTCTTTATTATTAGGAAGCTTATACTGTAAGATCAACAAAGTTATGCCTTGTTTTTCCATATAAATGTATTTGGAGGGTTTTTGTTTTTTTTCAAAATTGTCACATCCTGCCTGGACTTTCTGCTTTAGTGTTTTAGTTCCTGTTTAATTTTGAAATATGTTATCCTTGTTTTTCTGTTATCTTTTCTTCCTGAGTTTTCCCGCCTTAGTTGATTTCCTCATGTGTTTCACCTGTGTGTCTTGTTTCACTCACCTGTGTCCCGTTTGTAATTACCCATTTTGTATTTAAGGTCAGGTTTGTCCCTTCTGTCAGTTTTTGCTTGTTTTTTTTGCCTGCACCATCCTAAATGAAGACTTTTTCTGCAGCCCTGCTTTTGGCTTTGCTATCTGCATTTTGGTCCACGTGCTCTGTTATTGTGACACGAACTATTCTTAAATTCTTACACTGTCATCATTTTTTAATCAAACAGTATCAAAGATGCTTAACTATCTTTTTGGTCCCTTCTAGTAAGCCATTGGTTTCAGTCCATGTCTGTACACAATGAAAATGACTTGCTTCATTGTTTGTTAGTCATTAATCACAAGTCACATTAATGATGATAAAAGTATTTACATTTATTTTTTATCAAAGACCTTTATAATCCAGTTGAAAGTGCAGACTCATTTGACGTTTATGGCAGTGCAGTCATGTGCTGATGTATAATGCTGACAAAATTAAAAAATAAAATCTAGAAGACACACAATGAACAGACATTTAAAAAGGTTCAGCAGCCAGTTGTTGTTTTTACTTTGATTGTCTTTACATAATTTAGTATGACAATTGATTGTAGAATAAGAAATACATCAGTGTCCCAACAGGATCGTAATAATAGGAGTGTCAGTGACAAAAAAAAGAACACTCACCTCCAGTTTATCCAAGCGCAAATAAAGTTATTTTCTGTCTCAACACTGACACAAATACAAAAAGTGATATGTGTGAACACGTCTAATCTTTATAAAACTTGCATATTTCATTTATCAAAGTAAGTCTCTGCCACTGCGTCACTTTTATCTTTCTGATAAACAGCATCCATTTCCCCTCGTAGAAATGGTCTTCAAGTTAAATTTAATCTTCAAAAGGATGCACTGAGGCGTCCTCGTGGCTCGGATGGCTCGGATGCAAGTTGTGTATTCATGATGTCCTTTGTTTGAATCTGGAACAAGACCTTTGTCACATGTCATCCACCTCGTTTTTTAGTTGTCCCGTCTTTCTTTGTACTACAGATTATGATGACAACCCCTGTCTCCTCCCCTCCCAAAAAAGCCATTGATCCCAGTTTTGGTTTTAAATTAGGGTAAAATCTGACATCAAAGTAAAGGGCATATTCCTAAAACTACGCATGCTAAATTGTGGTAGCAATTTTCATCAAGGAAGAGATGACAGTTTGTAAAAACTTTCCAATCTCTTACACTTCATTTAGTTTTTAATCTTATTTTCCATGCATTTTTAATTTAAAGAAATAAATCACAGCTCTTATACTTCCTTAAAGGGGACCTATTATGCTTCTCTTTATTTGAAGTTATATATATATAATGTTACAAAGTTGTATGTTTACATTAAACGTGCCCAAAGTGTCAGATAATGAGGTAAAAATATGTAGATGTAATCCCCGTGAGTAAAAAAACACCGGCTTCAGAAGGCCTTAAAGAGACAGGAGCTAAAACTGCCTGTTAAGAGACAGATGCTGAACTGAGAGTCATAAAGAACCAGTATAAGATAAATGAGGAGTTTTTTTATGAATCATGCAAAACGACTCTAGTGGAATCAAAAAATAAAAATATAGAGCTGAAAATGAGCATAATAGGTCCCCTTTAATTATAGAATATTTTCCGCATGAAATACTGATACGTGTATACATTTACTGTAATGATCCCCATAGGGAAGCTGCGAAATGATGGCCTATTTACAGTTGCTGCGATACTACATTAAAGCATAATTAGTATGAGAAATTAGAGCAGCAGGGAGGCTACAGTATCCTGGTAGGTTAACAGGGCACTTAACATCTTCCATCACAGACTTGTATGTTTCTGGATGCCCTCATTGCACTGTGAGTGACTTCATCTCCAGCTATCCCTGAAGTGTATGTGTGGAGTCGACAGTAATGTGAAAGCCTTGTATACACCAAGTTAAATAACAACATAGCGTATGCCATTTGGTGGTCTTTGCGGCATGGGTTACTGGGAGAAAGCAGTGAGAGCTGAACCTTAGCCCTGACACAAAAAACAAAACCTGCTCATATTACTCGTCACATCGTCAGAAAAGAAAACCATGTAATGAATCATGAAGAAAAAAGAGAAACAACTTTGATGATGTTTGAGCCGATGCCAAGGGAGAGGTTATGTTGTTACCTACATAATATTGACCTAATACTTGATTGGTTATCCTGCAAATCAGACAAGCTCAAAGACATTTAACACACATTTGTCATAAATTAAACATATCTGAGCTGATGTCCAGAACAACCAGACCTTGCTAAATCTGCATGATTATATCTCATTTTCTTCTTTGTTGTTCTTCCTCCGGTCTTTGTTATAAGGTGCCTCTCAATGAGATGTTTTAATGGAAAGCTTTACCAGTTAACTAAAATGGTTCATCAACAGTAGGGTGGCCTTTCAGAACATCTCAGACTCAGCTTGTCAGGCTCAGCTCTACATTTTTGGCTCAACTTCCACCAGTTAGATATTTTGTCCATGTGAAGTTTATTCTTCTACACGTTTGAAGACTTCAACACCCAACCGAGCATCGCTATCGTTAATGTTCTGCTAATGTTAACATACCATTAACAGCAACATTTGGTGATAACAACTATCAAATCATCACCATTAAACAGGTGAAAGCTCAATTTTAAAACTAGTCATATATGGTTTGTGCTAAGGTTTCTCAAGAGTAAACTGCATCTTGCAAAGCACTACTCCAGAGATACAGGTAAGCCAACTACCAATCACATCTGTGAATCAATGCCTGCACAGCAAAGCTTATTAATGGAGCAAAAACTTTCAAAATGACCACCAGCACACTAATGAAAGGGCCTGGATTTAGCAATTGCTACACAAATGACCGACTCTGTATTACTACAGAGAAGTTAATGTTTTTTGAAAGGGCGTCAGTTGGAGTCAGGGTTTTTTTTGGAGCCAGCATCTACATAGCGGCTGATGGTGGCATAGCAGCACTTTAAGGTACTTCTGCATTGGCTTCAGACTCAAGCTGTGGTAGTTGCAGCTTGGTCTGTACAGCTGGTATCTGCTTTTTGTGGCTGAAAAATCAAAGATGTTACATAAAATTCATTTTATGAATGCCATTTTACCTACAGTACCGCAAAGCAATCTGATTTCTAAGCATTCCTGTATATTTCCATGTATTTCACTACTGTCTTAAAATAATTGCATTAATGTGTTACACAGAGTATATGAAAGTCTTATAGCACAATTACCTAAAAGAGAAAAATAAACGTATAAAGTGCTCACAGTCTTCCTGGAAAACTACTCACTGCAGTAGCTTGTTGGTAGAAACTTTCCCTTACGGAGGCAATATGTGGACTGAGAGTTTCTCTTTTACCAGTGGAATGATGGAATGCCACGGCATTTTGAGTGTTTTCCATTAGTCTGAGAAATACTCAAGAGACATAATGTACCAGTTGAACACCTCCCCTTGGAGTGTGTGAGACAGTGCTGTATTGCAGTGTAAGTGTTCTGGAGAGTTGGAGGAATGAGAGGGAGGCAGGAAGAAGGAGAGGAGAGAAAAGTCAGAGAGGGAGAGAGACACAAGAGGATGAGAGTGGCAGAAAGAGCAAGAGAGGAAGAGAGACAGAGAGAAAGATCAAGGGAGGAGAGGGAGAGATAGAAATGAAGTGGGAGAGAGAAGCAGACAGCGAGGGAGACGTGCTATGTGAGAGAGGAGCAGAGAGAGAAAACATCTCTCAGAGAGCATCTCGGTGTGAGTGTGTTGGTTCAGAGCAACAGCACATCAGGCTCCACAGGGGACCGCAGAGAGAAGCTTCTTGGCTGAGCATGCCTTCCACAAAAACTGACATTTGATTCCTAACACAACCTAACAGTTGTATTTGGCCATCGGGCCAAGGCTCTAAGAGCAATCAGAGAGGCTCTGGAGACGGAGGCTGCTTGCTCACACTACAGCTCAATGTAATTCACTGGTTCAGTTGTCCAAGTTGTGAGAAAAGGTGCAGATTACAAGGTGTTGTCTGGTGTGGTGCACCGACATCTGGCAACAGTGTGGAGTGATTCAGGCACAGTTGAGTTGGAAACACTGCTGAGATCATCTGGTAATACAAAGATTCAGTCACTACAGTGATTTGTGAAGTAGGACAGTTGCTGTTAGATAACAGTGGCTCATCAAATAATTACTATCTTTGGTGCTGAATTATATATTGTTACCTAACGTACTGCTGGAGTCATGAGCAGTGTAGCAGAGCAGTTTCTGATTTACAACACATGGTACGATGAACTCTAAGGTTTGCTGTGTTGTGTTTGACCTGTTTGCCAGGAAAAAGTCCATAAGCACAGATAAAGAAAAATGAGACTTCAGAGTTCTAATTAAGTAGGAATCTACCTTAATTCCCTCTTTGTAATTTCACCAACAGTGGTTCTTTGCTGAACCGCAGCAGAAAGATGCATCCTGGTAGCATGTTTTTGTCTTTACTGGCTGAAAGAAGATACTACCTTGTTTTGTTGTTGTTTTTTAACTCAGACTACCCTGTGTTAGTTTTTTATTGAATATTTCATTTTTCCACAGAATCAGGATTGTGGATCTCATCTCTCATCTTTTACAGTGTAGTTGTGGATTACTTCACTCCCACAATGAAGAGGATATATTTGAAAACTGTAAAGAAAAATTAAGACAACATATAGTATGCTGCCTTCAAATGGAACTTGTGAGTTTGTGTTTCAAAAAACAAGAGGAAAGTACAGCAGATGACTGAGGTGACACATCTGCTTTTCAGTGTTTTTATCAAAAAAATCAATCTACATTGCAATTTGCATGCTTGGCGCTTTCAGAACATTTCTATTTCAGAAGTCATGAATAGCGCAAGAGTGGTCCGTTCATACTGACATGAAAAACATGATCCCATTTGAGTTTGATTCAAGAGGTTTTATTGTCACATGCAGAGCAACACAGCAGATGGCAACAATGAACGCAGTGAAACATGGCTTCTTCAAGCTCTAGTTCCAGTTAAAGAATATAATAGAATGAGAGCGAAATATACAAATATATTATATTTCATGAAATATACATTATACTGTATAATGATGCACAAGTGCAGTAAGTGGTATAAAGATAAATAAGTGTATTACACATAGGTGATGGGTGATAAATACCTCTGTGTGTAGTGGGGAGAAGAGTCAGTGTGTTTGGTGGGGAGTCAGTAAGAGTGTAGGAGAAGAAGAGAGAGAAAGAGGGAGTAAGAGAGAGAGAGTGTTTAAGGTACCATCAGACTCCAAATTCATCTGGTTGTCTCGTTTGTGCCAGTGCTAACACTTATGTCAACACTATATTGAGTGATGTTAGTAATATTACACCCAAAAGTCATAAAAATGTTAACAGGGTGTAGTGCTCTGCTCTACAGGACTTGTGTAATGCAATTTAGACAGCTGCACAGAAGTGCCTGACTGGCTATAATTTTAAACCTATAAATTAACCTCCAGGATATTATTCAACTGAGAACTGCAGACAAATGACGAACAAAGAGGAATATGTGCTTCATAGTTAGATGTTTGTTATCAGTGTTGTAGAGTGAGCCATGTGAAGAGAATGGAAATCTTTTTTTAGTTACTGCCCCACTAATTACCGAATGTGCCCAACAAAATGTCACTAACTATTAAATTCTTCATACATTTCAAACTGCTGTCATTCATTGTTACTATAGTTACTACCAGGATGAAAAGAAATGGGTCCTCCAAATAACATTTTCCCTCTCACCTCTTTAACCCTCCTGTTGTCCTCGAGTCAAGGAAGGAAGGGAGGAAGAAGGAAGGAAGGGAGGGAGGAAGGAAGGATGGAAGAAAGGAAGAAGGAAGTAAAAAAAAAAGGGAGGAAAGAAGGAAGGGAGGAAGAAGGAAAGAAAAGAGGGAGGAAGGATGGAAGAAGGAAGGAAAAGAGGGAGGGAGGAAGGAAGGGAGGAAGAAGGAAGGAAAAGAGGGTGGAAGGAAGGAAGGAAAAGGAGGGAGGAAGGAAGGAAGAGAGGAAGAAGGAAGGAAAAGAGGAAGGACGGGAGGAAGAAAGGAAGGAAGGAAGGAAGGATGGAAGGAAGGAAGGAAGGAAGGAAGGAGGGAGGAAGGAAGGACAGAAAGAGAGAAGGAGGGAGGGAAGGAAGAAGGACAGACGGAAGGAAGGAAGGAAGGGAGGAAAGAAGGAACAGTCAAAACAGACGGGGTCAATTTGATCCGGGAGGACAACACGAAGGTTAAGATCCCATTTTTTAGTTTTTTCTTAAACATGTGACAAATGGTCTGAAATCTCATACTTGTGATGATGCTTTAGCATGAATTCTATAATTATCTTGGCTTGCAGGACATTTTCTTTCAGTTTTTCAAAAGTCCATGGCACCAGTATTTTACTGTTAGCAGGTTGTGGTTTGGCTGGCAGTGACCAAGTGTGAAAGTACTCTATCAGTTTGAAGCAGGCCATTTTCTGAAAGCAGTATGCATGCTTAGAAAAGCACTCCTGGATTACAAAACCAGGATAAAAATAATTTTAAAGGTGTCGAAATCTAGCTGCATTAATATTCAGTGCATATTTAATTGAGTCTGTTTTGTCACAAGACGACAAACTGAATTGAACATAAAACCGTCAGCTGATCTGTGGCTGTATAATGATCAGTGCTAAATATGGCATCAATACATTTCCTAAATTCTTCTCTCACCTGATCAAAGAGATGCTGAGTCAAGCTGAGTATTACATTCAGCTTTTACTTTCTGCCTCCACACAGTCATTATAGAGTCTTACTTTACTGTACTCAAACATCATGGTGATCAGTGAATCAATATGCAAGCGTCTGATTTCTAATTACTATCGTGAAGTCAATGAAGTCACAGTTGCTGTGGTGTTTTACTGCACTTCTCTGTCAGTCAGATGTGGGATCAACCTTAGCAATTTGGAGTTTTTGAAGTTTCTGTAAGTGGAGCTCAGGAGCTTCACCGGCTCTTCTTAAGTTCAAATATGGCCTAGTTTTAACAAGGCTACTTTTGCTAAGTGGAAATTAATGCAACACTAAATTATAGCAGGTTGCACTACATAAACTAGCACTTACATGGAGATTTGTTGTTATTAATATTTAAATTCAGTAACTGCCAACTGTTGCCCAGCAAAACAAATGATTTAGCTTAAAAGCTAAAAAATAATACTTTCTTAACGAAAATACACAATGTACAATATGTTCAGTGTCATCCCCGCATGACATTTGATTTAAAAGCTTTTTAATTATGATTTAAACGAGGTAAATCTTTAACTTTCACAAAACCAAGGCAATACAATGTCAAATTACAAAACCTGGTTTATACATGACTTCAACATCTGAGGTTTGACTGCATGTCATGTATTTGACTGTGAGCAGCAGCAACAATGAGTGCTCAATCCGCATCTGTGGCTACTTGATAGGATATTATACTGTAATTCAGATGTCTTAAGTCATACAATGTGTGTTCCTATTTTTACATGATTGTTTTGATACTTCCTGTTTCAACGGTTTGCTGAGACTGGCAGAAAGAGAGTTCAACTCTATGTGTGATGGAGGGTCAGAGACAGGTCAGGGAGTGGATCTTCTGCTTGTCTACTGATTAAGGGAACTGAGAAACCGTTATGATGCTATCTATGGAATATGTCTGCTAGTTATAGGAGGGGCCTGAGACAGCCCAAGTAAAGAACAGTATAAAACCAACCTGATAACGCTCCACGAGGAGCCTTTTCTATTGTAACTCTGTCTGTTGCATTGGTAAACGCTCCGCTTGTACAAGCTTAATAAATTCAACTTAAACTTTGATATTTCGAATCCAGTCTCCTTTATTAAGGGTAAATCATTGATTTATTGTAACAGTGTGCTAGGGAGTTTATATCAGTTTATATGTAGCAATGTCATCATGTAGAAACCTACTTCAGGTCACATGGAAAACAGTTTTTAGAAAGGCGTGGGAAAACGGCATTTTGATACTAAAACATATGTACTTTCAGATTTGAATACATATTGAACACAACTGGAAACATACAGATATAAAAACCTCAATTAAAGAAAGAAGAAAAAAAAAGACCCAACCTTTACACTGTTGATGTTGTACCATGATTTAACTGGTGGAGCAGGTCTATGGAGAACCCAATTTCAGTTACATAGAAACCAAATTAATTGGATTCTTTGTTCTAGTGCTGGTTCTGTGATCAATGCTCGGCTGCTATGCCGCTGCAGCCTCTTCTCTCGCTGATCTGATCTTAGCGGACTCATGGGGAGAGAGTTAATGGCCGTGCTGTAGAAGCAGTCCTGTACTGGCTCCCGCTCCCGAGTTGTTCAGTCATGAAGGTCATTACAGTAATGGAAAAGGTTTGTTAAGCTCCACTTGCCTGTGTGCACTACATGACTAGTAGCCCTGGACACAACAGGAAAGGGACAGGGCCCGGACAGATGGGAGCAGGAAGCCGGATGAACTTTAACACTCTCACTGCCTATGAACATCAGCTACCATCCTCATCCTCTTCCTCATCTTCAACTTTATCCTTAAATCTCTCTCTTTAAAAAAACAAACTATTTTCCCCTTTCTTTTGTGTCTCTCACGTGTCTCTCTTTGATATATTTCCATCTGATTAGCTGCCCACATACTGAACTTTAATCTACATCAAGCAAGTGTGTGTGTGTGTGTGTGTGTGTGTGTGTGTGTGTGTGTGTGTGTGTGTGTGTGTGTGTGTGTGTGTGTGTGTGTGTGTGTGTGTGTGTGTGTGTGTGTGTGTGTGTGTGTGTGTGTGTGTGTGTGTGTGTGTGTGTGTGTGTGTGTGTGTGTGTGTGTGTGTGTGTGTGTGTGTGTGTGTGTGTGTGTGTGTGTGTGTGTGTGTGTGTGTGTGTGTGTGTGTGTGTGTGTGTGTGTGTGTGTGTGTGTGTGTGTGTGTGTGTGTGTGTGTGTGTGTGTGTGTGTGTGTGTGTGTGTGTGTGTGTGTGTGTGTGTGTGTGTGTGTGTGTGTGTGTGTGTGTGTGTGTGTGTGTGTGTGTGTGTGTGTGTGTGTGTGTGTGTGTGTGTGTGTGTGTGTGTGTGTGTGTGTGTGTGTGTGTGTGTGTGTGTGTGTGTGTGTGTGTGTGTGTGTGTGTGTGTGTGTGTGTGTGTGTGTGTGTGTGTGTGTGTGTGTGTGTGTGTGTGTGTGTGTGTGTGTGTGATAGTGTGTTTCTATTGAATGAATGTGGAAAATTAGTTCTGAAAGTACTTTTCAATGCACTGAATTCAAAGCATTATCTTGCAGTATCTCCAAAGTAGCACAAGTCCCACTGTACTGTATGATCTGACGTCTTTCTGCCTGCTTAGCCTGTGTCTAATAGAAAACCTACAGTAACTCATGCCTATTTAAAAATACTTGTACTCCTGCAAAGCAATAACCCAAACAGTATTTAGCAGGAGTTAATTTGACAGTCAGGAGTCTTCAATCTCCACACAGCGTGCTCAAGCATCTGTACCCGGCAACTCGCTGAATTCTAATGAGTACATTTCTACCAGTAACAGCAGAAACAATGGCTGTCTCGCTATTCATTTGTACCTACAACAGCAGCTCTGCTTCGCTCCTCCGATCACTTACACGGACGCATGAATATTCCTTATTGCAGATTAGTGTTTCTAATCAGCACTCCATCTGAGACGTGCGCTGTGGCGGTGAATCATCCACACACCCACCTCCAGGGTGGAAAAGAGGATTCAGATTTCTCAAATCTATGGAAAAATACTTTGGGCTAAAAAGAAATGAGCTCTCCTAATAATGAGTGTATATTCACAGATGCAATGAGTCACAATTGTGTTGTATATGTAGCGTTCAAGGTCTTTTTTCTTTTGGTGATCATAACACAAATGGTGGTTGGGGCGGTTCTCCTCATGAATATTGCTGGAACAGAATAGTGCAATCTATAGCACAGTAAATAGTAAAACATTAATAAGCGCTCAAAAATTAGCATTCACAGTTATGAGCCTCAGCGACAGTACAGTCCTTAACATGATGAAAACGATGAAATTGGAGCAGCAATACTTCACACACAGCCCTGTGGTTTCAAAATGCCCTCATTAGTGTTAGGTTTTTAAAAAATACGAATTAGGAGAGTAAGATTTTCACGAAAGAAAAAAGTACAATTTAAGCATTAGAAATAATGTGTTTCTTACATAATTTGATATGTTTGAGAGTGTTCACATACATGAATTCAGCCCAACTGATCATGTGTTTCATGTGCTGAAGACCAGAGTGAAAGTGAAAAGCTCTCAAAACAAGCAAGAAGCAAAGCTAATTCAGTCTCAGAGCATCACGAGGGAAGATAACTAGTATCTGCTGACATCTGGCAGAGACTGCAGAAACTCATAGACTGCAAGAGGTTTTACACCAAATATGAAATATGGAGACTTAATTACAATACATACGCTTTTTAAAATTGGTTTTACAAACACAGGAAAAACAACAACAGAAAATGAGAGTAATGGTATGACATTGAAGTTGGTTTATATAAAACTAAACAACAACAACAACAACTAGAAAAAAAGACAAAAGAAAAGAAAAAAGAGACAAATACATAAGAACGTTATAAATTAAGTTTTTATAAATGCATACAAAGAAGTGGTTAAGGTTGTAGGCAATGAAACCTCATGATGACATATGTATCTAAGTCTTCACTGGTGATGATTCTTAAATCACACATTAGGTGCAGAAGATGAGAGAAGCAATAGGTGTTCATTTTGGTTCCTTAAAATAGGAATATCTTTTATTGTGAAGCTGTTGAGACATTTCTCTATGGTGGAAGTAGAGTAAAAGTCAGGTGATGTTCAAAGTCATTAGGATTCATGGATATCTGTACAAAAGTCTGTGCTAATCCATACAGTAGATGTTGAGTTATGTCACACAATAAGTAAAAACTTTGACCTGCTAGAGGCGCTAGAGGACAATCAAGGGGTTCACTCTCTGAACCCCGAACATCTGCACAGTGGCGCAGGGGGTAGAGTAGGTCATAAACTATTCGCAGGGTTTGATCCCCAACTCCTCCTGTGCATATGTCAAAGTTTCTTTGAGCAAGACCTCAAATCCCAAGTTGTTTCGCCAGCATTGGTGTTTCAGCGTGTGCGTAGCTGGATGAGAGGCAAAAACTGTAAAGCACATTGTCCATTAAGGTAGTAAAACCGCTATATAAGTGCAGTCGATTTACCAGTTAACACATTTCATTTCAATCTATTCAATAGTTGTTAACATATTTCAGTCTGGATGATTTCCAACTGTCAGACAGACTGACATTTCCATCCCTAGAGCCATTCTGGCTGCAGCAATGTCGATATAAACATTCTCAAATTAAAGTTGAATATCTGTAATTTAACTTCATACTTACTGTATCATTTCAAATCCAATGTGCTTGAGTACAGAGCCAAATCAATAAAAAATGTACCACTGTCCAAATGGTTTCTCACTGCATCGTATAACCACATAATCTCCCAATACTAAAAACTGTATGTATTTGATGCAGAGACTTTGGTTTGGTGCTTAAATAAAGAGAAAGCTCTGCTCAGCTTCTAAAAGAAACAACATCAAGGGATTTTGACTAGATCGGAGGAACTAACATTGTTATTGGAGCGCTATGTATGTTGCCTCTGTAGTCAATACGCATGAGTGGCCTTCGCTGGTTCACTGCTCCTAATATCCCCAGCACTTGAGCTCAGTGCAAGGAGACGCTCCTCAGACCTTTTCACCCTGTCGATGAAACAGACAGACGCATAGAAAACAAGACAAAACGAGACAGAGACACATGACTGTCTCTCACTCATGCAAACACGAATAGACACACACAACAGACATGCATATACCTACGCCCACGCAAACCTACATAAACAGGCACATGCATAATGCCAGAATGCAAAAAGGAAGGCTGACACACACACGCACACACACACACACACACACACACACACATACACATATACACACACATACATATGCAGGCTCTGACAGGCAGATGCAAATCATATTCGCATGCGTGGTCGGAGACAGTCAAAAGGGGACAGAGATAAACACACACACACACACACACACACACACACACACACACACACACACACACACACACACACACAACCTCTACCCAGCTATTTGACAGACAGTGATGCACAGCAGGTGGTTAAGTTTCTGCACTAACGCTGATAATCTTACACTTTATAAATGCTATTTTAACTGTCTAGGAAAATAAATTAAATTGAAATCAAAAAGATAATGAAGTTCCAGTTTCACAAAATGATGCAGCAGGTAGCAGCTGTGAAAGGCCACAGATGTCGTTTCCTCTCTCTTTTTGGCAATATGTTTACAGCGGTTTTTAATTCTGATGCATGCTGTTTGTTATTATTTAGTTAAAATCTCAATACAGTGGACAAACTGTGAAACAGTTTTTAACAAGACAGATTCAGTGAAAGTATAAATGCCCCGTTAAGACAGTTTTTGCAAAAATGATTCATGAATATATGAGGAGTTTAATTACAGAATGAGACACAGTGAATTTATTAGCTAAATAAAGATAGTGCTTCCCAAAAAAGTCAGCTGGGGAAGAAAACATCCATTCAACATCTGAGCAGAAACTATTGAAATTCAGGTTGCTATTTTATGGTATTCAAATTTTAAAGATGATGTTTTTGAAATGGATTTTTCACATCTTCAAGCTACTTGCTTAAAATTCATCGACCTTCGGTAATAGAATTTATTGCTGTCCTCAGAAATGTCATCATTTGGGGAAGAAAAATCTTGAAATACATAACTTAAATAAGTTTTTCATAATGAGTTTCCATTCCACATAAGCAGTCTCTGTAGGAGTGTCACCATTTCCGAGCAGGGTGTTATCTCAGTCTCAAAAGAAATTTTTATCTGCAGCCAGACAATAATAATGAAACTGACATTAAAGTTACAGAGTCATAAAGTGCCTTGCAGGCAATAAAGCTTTAAGGCTAGGGTAGACAATGGTTTTAGCAGCATTTTTTGTTATAGTTGTTGAAATTCTATTTACATTTCTCTTTACAATCAAACACTTTGACAAAAAAAGGAAAACATCTGATACCTGTGGCTTTCACAGGCCTGTAATAAGCCTGTTTGTTTGGCCTGTATGTAATGATTGGATGGCTAATCTGCCTGTCTACCTACCTACCTGTGCACATCCTGCCTCTGCACTCACTGTGCGTGTTCTTTTACAAGGCTAGTCAGTCATACTGGTAAATCTAGCAAGTCGAAAAGGTTCTGACCAAATAGAGGTTCAATAAAGCAAGAGATCAACATTGGTGTTATTTTTCAAAGCTGGTGACAACTGAGGGTGTTGAAGGGCCTGAAAAGTGACGCCAGGGTTGTTGTTTTTCTGTTGGACAGGTAATTATCTGGTTTGTTTTGTTTGACAGAAAATGTGTTGTTTACCTGAACCAGCCAATGTAGCTAGCTACTTTATGTATTGTATGAATTGCTAATTCATAGGGTCATATATGACCACATAATCTAGCAAACATTTTTGAGTCTGACTGGCCACAGCAGAATATGTGAGACACTGTCCATAACTGCTGCACACAGTGCACCATAACTAACCCTCTCAAATAATGACTTTCCACCCATAAAACCATCTTCCCATCAACTACCTAACCCAAAACTTCTGTTTTTTATGTAACAACAGCGCTGTGTTGTGTCCTTGAGAATACTTTTATGAATGATGTACTACTCAAATGTTTTTCTGTTATTATTGTCAATTTTTGCAGAGATGAGTTTAAGAATTGAACAACAGCAGCGCTCAGACAATGGCTATTCAGCAGATAAATTTGGAACAAAGTCATGGCCCCTGCATTACTTCAGGAGCGTGGTGATGTAACATCCTTTTTATTTTTGCCCTCTTTTTAGTACATCCTCACTGGAAACATTGATCATCTGATGAATTTAACTACTTTCACACTTCTTTGTAAGTTTCAATGTTCACTGCAGAGATGTTTTTACTTTTCTTTTTGGGGAAATTATGATTTATTGTGTGAATAATACTGTCTGAATGTATTCTTATTTCCCTGGTATTGACTTGGGAAGATGACACATGGTATCCTAATAAGGAGGCAGAGTGTGTCATTGTTAGAGGAAGATGAAACAAGGGAAATAGACACAGACTACAATGACGGTGACAATGAAGATTATATGCCTTGTATTTGTGTGCAGGAGATTCAATACCCTATGGTTCCACTTATAGTCAAGTTATTGTGTTTTGGTTTAGATTTTTTCATAGCTATTTTTATAACAACAGGACTGGCAGTGCTCTACAGACCCAGATTTGCTTGGATGCACTTCCAACTCAGCTATCAGCATGGCAGACTCTGTGCACGATGCTGTAGACAACTCCCAAGATCTAACTACCACAGACATACCTTTATTCCCAGAGACAGCTAAAGTACTGGTTGAGGATGATATAATTGGCCATCCTGCATCCATCACATACCATGACTCTCTGAAGCAGCTTGTAGAATAGCATGTCTCTACCTGTCAAGATGTGTACTGCCAAGGACCTAAACACCAAGGTAGAGTGCAGTGGGCACTTACACTATTCAAGATCAATATTTAGCCCATGGGCAGTGCTGCTGTTGTTGAATGAATGGGTCATTATTTGGCATCATTCTTCATTGCATGTTTTGGACTGATTGTTGTGTATGTGTTGTGCGTGTAGTAGTAACTGTTGTTACTATGCTGTGTTTTCTTTCTCCACCTGTGTCTTTTTTAGCTGTCCTCATGGTCACACTGTGTGGAAATGGACTTCTGAGCCCACTTTAAAGTGTGGATGCTAGTTGGGGACCTTTTGTTGGCCAGTAATACACTGCTCTCTGGCAACCACTATGCAAAGATATCACTTCTATTCAAATTCATGAAAATGGGGCTGGTAGAAAGGTCCTCTTTCTTCAGGATCCAGGACTCCTACTGTGTAGACACCATAAAGGACTTCTGAAATGAGAAGACAGCCGGAGTCATCACCCAGCTTAGTCTGAAGGGCCTGGTATGGCCCTGGGTTAGTTTTACAAACACACACACACACACACACACACACACACACACACACACACACACACACACACACACACACACACACACACACACACACACACACACATACATGATAGAGCTGTATTTGACAGTATCAGCAGGGTAGATACATTGTGTCACAAAGACCAACATTACAAAAACATTGCACTACAGACATAAAACACTGGCATAAAAGTAGAAATCAAATGTAATAAAATATTTATTGGGTGTAGGCTTCCTTTAGACTCAGTTGATTGTGCACTGATGTCGGGCTACTTTGGCTTTTGTGTATAATTTTTGAAAAGATGTTAACAATATTTTCAGTAAGTTTATTATTTGTGTCATATGAATTACTAACCTGGCTAGCCCGGTTGCTCAGTGCTGTTTCAGGAAGCCTGATGTGATGACATGTTTAACTCATTATTGAACAGTGTAGTTGCCTTTTTTGCTCTCTTTTCACTTTCATTTCTATGGACACTGAGTCCAAACCAATCATCTGCATCGTCAACACTGACCAGTAAAGTGTCTGATACCATTCTCTAATCCTATGATTGATAAGATAAACTATGATTTATAGAGTAATATTATTACTGATATACTGGGCCTTTAGTGTACACCGCAACATCAAATACTGTATTTTTGTGAGTAGTTATAACAAAAAGGTTATAATAATGATTTTAACAAAAATTACTTTAAAAGCCTCAAATAAACATCCTCGCTAGACCTTGGCCAACAGGTTGGACCCTTTGACTGACTGCTTATCTTGGTTGGCTTTTGGTCTTCTGGAGTGAAGAAGGGTGTCGTGGCACACCAGAGACTGGCATAACTCCTTCTTAACGCATGCTGGCTAAAGAATATCCACAGGTATTAGCACTTCAGGTATACAGGTCTATGTTCAACTTATTGTTTCCTATGCAAATATTTCACTGTAATTCTGAATTGGAGCTGCCATGTTGTATTACCAGAACATAAATCAATTGTATATTGTTTCCACTGTGCTCTCAGGTTAACTGCAGAACTGGAGTCCTTCCACAATCACATACTTATGTATGCAAGCAAGCGCTTCAGCTTCTCCCTACCTGTATATGCAGCTCAGACCATGCTGGCTGGCCTGGACTACAATCACCACATCCACAGACCAGCCAAGAGAAAAGCTAATGGCTCAATTAAGTATGTTGTAATATAAACACTCCCATGTACTTGAGTCCAAAAACTTGTAGGTGCTGAGTTGAGGCAGATCTAATATGACAAATAGTTAGATTGTTTTGTATTTGTAATGAGAACAAAATGCATGCTGCTGATTTAATATGCACATTTCACAAAGCCTAAACTCCTTTCTACTATGCCTGGTATAGCAAGGTGTACAACAAGAAGTCCAGGAAGGTTGAGCAGGACAATAGCTACATCGCAGACCTCCAGAGTCCTATCCTGCAGTGAAGGTTGTTTGCTACTGAGGGGATACAGCTGAGCCGAACCAGGAGGCCTGATGATCCCTGTCAACATGGGGTTCTGTCAGGTCTCCATGCCCCAGCTGCAGGAGCTGTTGCAGAGGGCCAGGTGACTTGGCTCACAGTAATGTAGCTTGAGTGTTAACATACGTGTGTGCAAAAAGCTAGTTAAAAATTCATATGGCCAGGACATTTATGCCAGGTTTCACATACCATCTTAAGGTCTGTTTTTACAGCCTCTGAACCTCAGAACTACTTCTTATGATCTAAAATATTCATCAATTGTTTAAAGGAATCCCTCGCACAACCGTATAAAACATGTGTTGTCTTTGTTGCTAAACTGCGATGTTGCTTACTGATAAAATACTAGATACTGATAAAATTGAAATGAAAGTGAAATGTTGCTAACTCCTACAAAATAACTACAATTGCTATGTATTAAAAGACTGTAAATGGCAAAATGAATGTCTAAATTTGATATGTGCAGACGCCTACACCTATTTTTGGTCAATCTAAAATAAGGCCAAATAATACTTGGCTCCAATAATAGCTATGGCAGGTTTGTCACTACATAAAATGCAGCCAAAGTTGTAGTGTTATCATTATGTGACACTAATGTGGGTGTCTTTGAAATGCAGTAATTGTCAGATATGTATTTGTGATATTCTTCCTCTTCCTCCCTGTATATATATTATTTATGGTCATTATATATTACATACTTCTTATATACGTTATACTATTTCTGCAATATGTTATATATTTTATTGTGTTACACTTGTTTGCAATAGACCACATTTGGTTGTCATTATTTTAGCAACATGTGAAGAGATAATAAATGTAATGGTTTGATTGTTTATGCTGTAAGTGTAAAGAGAAGGCATGCATCATTTACAAGATCTCATTCAAACAAGTGAGAACAGTCTGCAGAACAATAAATAAATAAAATAATAATAATAATAATAACTTTCTTATTTACTTATGAATTATTGAATACACCCTCCTGGGGATAAAAAAGGAAAACAAATAAAAATCTGCAATGTACGTTCATCCATTTGATGTAGATATTGGTATTGCACAATGTGAACTTCTGCCTGATGCACCACTATTACAACTCTCACAGGATGAAGCCTTTGTATTGTTCATGTGGATCTGGGTAACGGTAGCATGTCTTCCAGACACAACTGGATATAACAACTCTGTGACCCTGTCCCTGTGGTCCATATTGCATCCCAACAAATTGTCTGTACGCTGCGTAGCGGAACTGTCTATTACTCTCCCAAGGGTCTGGAAGATCAGCCACTGGCCGGATTTCATTCCAGATCTGGCAAAGTGCAGGACCCCCTCCTGCAAAATATAGTCTTCCATATGTGGCAGCATGGAAACACAGGAGTCATAAGGTTGCCCACAGCACTTTCTCTCCACATTTGCAGGCATTTCTCTGCAATTCTGGCAGAAATACAAAGTGGGTTGACCTGGAACAGGAGGGCCAGGTGAAGCCGCATCTGCTGATGTAAAATGGAGAATATCAAAGATCAGGCTTGGGTCACATTTCAGGCAGAGCCCCAGCATTTGATGCAATTGTCCCAAGTTCAGTCCTCAAATTCTGGCCCGTACAGCAAAATATCATCAACATGATTAGATATTTTTTATTGAATAGTCCTCTAGTATATGCCAGGTAAACATACATACAGAGAAGCCGCTGACCATCATATCCACAGGCAAAGACAAAGAGTTATTGGTGGTATCGATGTCAAAAAAATATCAAAAGACGTGCTACTATAGGTACCAATTCACCTGAAATACTTTGAGATATCAGATCCATAACTTGATGTATGTCATCTTGTCCGAGAACATCTGCTGCTTGGCCTGTCACACTCCACCCTCCCTATCCTCTGCCTCTACTTCCTCAGACTCTGCTGGTTGCCCCCACGCTTGCACCACCAACTTGGCTTCGCCCTCGATCCAGTCGTATTTGACCAGATGATGTGCTTGGCTCTGGAGTGTACTCAGAATCAGAGCCAACAATGCTCTCATCGAGGAAGATCAGACATGCAACACATATTATAATACATTTTGCATTACTGACAGTTATTACATGTATGTCATTTTGTCACTTTACTGCAGCTGTTTTGTCCGCAAACATTATGGAAGAAATGCGCTAAACATTCAAAATAAACTAACTTCGGCTGTGTAGTATTGCTAACCTTGCAGCTGTTGCTAGCTAGCCAGCAATAAGTTACTGCATGAAATTCAATTTTCAATAAATATTTTGCTAAACTAGCATTGTAGTTTGACAGCTGTGAGTACCAGCAATAGCCATGTTCGTCGTTTACGTTCATTATAATAATGTTAGGCGTATTCTTACACGTGAATGAGACATGAGGAAGTTACATACAGTTAGCGCCACACTGGAGGACATGTCTGTGTAGTAGCTCTTCATGTGTTTTGGAGGATTGGTTGTAAAGGGAGGCCTGAAGGGAATGGCTGGGATTTTTTCAGCTGGATACTTTCAAAATCTAGTTTACTCTTGCTGGGTTCTCCAAAGTTGTCTACCCCAGCTTTAGTAAATGAAAAAAGGTGATATGATGTATAATAAAAAAGCATGCGAAGGCCTGGAAGGCAAAAATATATAAATGTCTGTATGATGTGATTTCCAGACTGCGAAAACAACTCCCTCATGCAGCTTGAAGAGGGTTTGATTGATAAATGGTATGTAAATGTATGCGATGTTCATTATTCACTGGGTTAACGATGAAACAAAACAAATAATTAGAGCAACAAGATTATTTAAAAAAAATAAGTCTCGAAAAATATCTCCCGAGAGGTGAATTCAGCAAACAGCTCCTCTCTGCAGTTACAACAGGCTGTGAATGATACTGTATGCAAATGTATGCAAGGTTCATTATGCGGCTGGTTAACGATGACCAGCGATCGCATTAACATCTCACGTCTCCATCGAGGTAACGTCCGTGTTGAAGGTGAAAGGTAACGTCTCCACAGGGAGGAAGGTGAGGGAGAAGGTTATTATATTAGTGTGAGAGAAGTGTTTCACCAATGGTCCCTGCAGGGCAAAGTGATTGAGCTCTGAAGACAGATTGTGTGCAATTACAGTCCATTTGTTCCAGCCTGGCCTCCCCTCCCGTTAGAGAGGACCTGTAATGGAACTGGCTCGCTGGCTTTTGTCTGGCTCCTATTGTCTTTGACTTGTCTGTTTTTTCTCTCCTCTCTCTCTCTCTCTGTCTTCTCTCACATTCTCTTTCCATCTATATCTCTATCTTTCCCCCTCTCTCATCTCTCTTTTCTCTCACTATCAGAATCACTTTATCCTCCAAGTTCTACAAATTCACTAGATCTCTCATTCCCTTTTTCTTTAATTTATTTCTTTACCTCTTCCTCTTTATCTCTTTATCTCCCCTTCTCTGGTTCTTCCACTCTTCACTATCCTTCTCGTCCTTTTTTTGTCTGGTCAGAGGCAATTATATGCTTCCCAGCTTCCAACTAAAGGCCTCTCCTTTTCTGAAGCAAGAATCCCACCTTCCCCCCGTTATCCCACTCGGCCTCCTCCAGAGGACCCAGTGGAGTCTGTCACTAGCAAGATATATCGAGCCGAACTTAATTAGAAGAAGCTTGTGACACCAACAAATGCAGCGGGGTCTCACATGCAGTGCAGGGGGACATAGAAAAAACATTTTATTGACATAACAACTTTACAAATAAAAATTCAGTCAACAATTTCATTTGCCAAATGACCATGTGACCTCTCTCCTTTCTCCCCTTTCTCACACCCTTTCCTCTTCTTCTTCTTTATTTTTCTGTCCAGCCAAGGCAATTATATGCTTTGCAGCTCTTTACTAAAGCTCTTTTCTTTCAGCAGTAACCCTTTCCTCCCCCCTTGGATTTCTTTGCCCCCTCCAAAGCAGAACTTTCTGCCTCGTCCGTTACCTCCTCGCTCTCTGTGAAGGGCCGTGGGGAGTTTGTCTCTCGGGTGCGCTATTGCAAGATTCAAAGTAGAGCACCATTAGTGGCAGTGGAGTTCTAAACAAATGCAGCATGACCTCACGTGCAATACAAAGGAGAGTGCAAGTCCATTGCTCAATATGTCACTAAAATATCAATATTCAGTTACTGTGAATGTGCAGTGATGTGATATTTATCTGAACAGGCAGTTTGTATATTTTCTACAGCAATAACATGGACCGCCCTCTTTATCTATTTGCCTCCCTCTTGGTTGCCCCCAAAGGACCTTAGAGGCTATGTCGTCAGGTCATGCTTGCAAGGCATCAAGCAGAGCCTAATTAAATGAACCAAGTGACAAAAATAAATGCAGTTGGGCAAGACCTTTGATTGATGTGACACTTAAACATTGCACAAATTTGTAGCAAAGCCAAACCATCCCTTTTCTGCCTCTTCTCTGGCTTTGGGTTGCAGTTTTAGCAGGCTATGCCAGGTAGCCCACAAGCCCTTCTTCCCAGCAACTCTCTCTAGCTATTCCTGTATTCCTGTGATGTTCCCAGGCCAGATGGTCCCCTCCCAGATGGACTGGAGACTTGTGACACTGAGGAAATTCCTCCAGGAAGCATCCCGATCAGATGGCTGAACCACCTCAACAAGCTGCTTCTAAAGGCTCAGCCACCCTTTCATGGAAACTCATTTCAGTTTCTTTCATCAACAATCTCATTCTTTGGTCACTGTAAAGCTAAGCTCATGACCATAGGTTAGGGCAGAGAACGTGATATGATACTCGTAACCTCTTGACTGAAAGCCAAATGCTTCTGTATCTCTGGTAAGTCATGGCACTTTTTATTCTTTATTGAGTGAACCTTGTAATGGCTCACTCAAGCAGTGTGTACTATTTATAAGTGTATATGGTGGTGTTGAGTTTACAGAATAAGGATTATTATGAGATCCAAACGTTCTACAATAACTTAATCAACAGCAAGTGACTTTTATTGCTTAGCCAGTTGTAACCAACGTTCTGTGACACTTAACCATTCAGCGTTTGCTTTGAAATCTACAAACTTAGAATATGCATCAAACAAGTACATTTTTATGTTATTGAATATTAACAGCTTTCCTTCCTCATTTTTATAGAAACCTCCTTCTTGGCATCTCCTCTTCCCTCTCCATAACTCTTGGTCATCTCCAAAGGACCTAACAAACTCCATGTCTTCAGCTCACGCTTGCAGAATATCGAGTGGAGCCTAATTAGATGAATAGAGTGACATAAATGAATGCAGCGAAAGCCCACACACAGCACAAAGGGCCAGTGCAGGACCTGCTATAAACATAGCACTCTATAAATATAAACATAAAGCTGCTGTTCATGTTCATTGTGATACTATTAGTGATTTAATGCTTTTTTAGAAGCTCCTTTTTGATTCTGTCGCTCTATGTCATACTCTCTCTCCTTCTGTCTGACAGCAGCAATTATGTCCTTTCCAAGCTCCTTGCTAAAGCCTTTTCTGCTCATCAGCAGCATCACATTTCCCTCTTTCCTCCTCCTTGGTCAGCCCCACTTCTCCACTCATACAGTGCCTCTTGGCCCCCTCCGAAGTACCCCATGGAGTGTGTCTCTTGGGTGTACTACTGAGTGGATCACAGTTACATGAACTTAGCGAATGTCACGGGTCATACTGCTTCTTTAGTTTTAGGAGGACAGGCTCTATCAAAGCAGTGCCATCAGAAAAAATCTGCTCCTTTGGCGATGTGTTATAAGAGAAGCATCGGGATCATGTGATTGTCTGAACACAATGGCGAAATGGAAGAGAAATGAAACCTGTCAGAGATGAACTGTTGCGGATAAACCTCAGACACGCTTCCCTTTCACTTATATTTCCAACCATAAATATTAATATTGACAAACTTCATCCATCACATCAGACACAATCCTGAGAACAGCCTGGCAGTTTTTTTGGTATCAACAACCTTACACTGTTGTCCTTGATGCACTAATGTGAAGGGTCTCACACAAACACAACTAACCACTATTAATGGTCTTTTGTGCCCATCACAACTCTTCTCATTTTGAACAGAAGGGATGGGAACATTGTTGAATTGATGGGTCAATTGTAGTACTGATTTTTGCATCACAACTGATTAGACCGACTCTGCCTTCTGATTACTTTATTGCTTATCTTTCTCATTACGGCCACATCTAACAAATATTTTCATTAGCAATTAATAGATTTATAGACAGGGGCTTTGTCCGGCTATACTTTGGTACACAGTACTTTAAATAGATGGGAAAAATGTATAAGCTGTTATTTTCAGTCTTTAGTATTTGTTGTTTGTGTTTCAGTAAACTAAAGGTCTGTATCCATCCTAAATTTCTTTCTGTTACTCTTTATTCCTATTTTTTCTTCTCCCTTTCTGGAGCCCTCCACATACATACTCTAGGCTCATATTCTCAGTCTTTTTGAACTGCCCATCTCTTCCACCACACCATTTTTTCTCCATAAAACACCCAAAACTTCTTTGCTCTCCTTTTTCCTTAATTATGCACTGTCTAATGAAACACTCTCCTTATTCTACATTTCTTTCTTTTCCATCTCATTCCCACCATTTCTAAAATTATCTCTCTCAATACATTAGTTAGTTGATAATGATCTGCAACATTTTGTCATAGTTGGACATTAATGTTTATTTTCACCTCTGAATTAACAGTTCATGAAATACTTTAAATTAGTGTAAGTATTTCAAAGTTGTACTGCAGCATGGTTTGAGGTTGAAATATAGCAACTGATGCATAACATCTGATTTAGTGGACGTGTGATTCATTTCCTTCTTACATAATAAGAATATTTGAAAAAATAATTATATTAGATATTACTTAATGGTATAAAATGTTATTAACCTACACAGGTCTTACTCTGTATGACTGGACTGATATGTGTGTAGTTCTCTGCATCTTGATCAGTTGTGTGCAATCCTGAGCGTCATTGTGTTTACCTGCACGTATTTGCATGTTTGCCAGTAGGTAGCACAAAAATAAAATATCTAATTATATAATTCTGGAGATAACTGAGCTAGCCTTTTAACGTGGGACTTGATAGTGAGGAGCTGTTCGAGGTTCTGAACAGTGGGTACCACATGCTGAGCTAAACAGCCGAGATCAGGCAGACCTTGGCCATAGGTGTGCTGAGGTCTTATAATGATGATTTCCATTTTGGAGGAGCTGAAGACATTTTCTGTCATCCAATCTTTAACTGCAGCTAGGCAATTATGCATAGAAGATAACTTAGTTGATTAGGATGGTTTGCAGGACAAGTACAGCTGAATATCGTCTGCATAGCTATGAAATATGTGAAATATGCTGTTTGATAATGTGGCTTAAAGGGAATTAAATAAAGAGAAAATAAAACGGATCCCAGATTCGAGCCCTGTAGTACCCCAAACATAGACAATGCTTGAGAGGAGGTAAAGCCATGAACATGTTAGAAAAGTATGAAGAGACCCACTAGAGGCCAACCCATGTTTCTCAACCTTTTAATAATAATGTTCTGATGCACCATATCAAAAGCAGCGCTAAGATCAAGAAGAACCAGTATCAAGAATGCACCTGCTTTGATCAAGATATCAGTGGTAACTTTAACAAGGGCAGACTCTGTGCTGTTCTGTGTTGCTGTAGGAAACCTGACATTTCTCAAAATTATTATTACTGTGCAAGACCTCCAACCATTGATTTCAGACACGTTTCTCAAGGATTTTTGATATAAAGGAAAGCTTAGAAATTGGTTTATAGTTGCTATGGTCAGAGGGTTCAGAAACAGGTTTTTTGAGAAGTGTTTGGACACCAGCAGTCTTAAAATAGTCAGGAACACATCCACAAGATAAAGAATGTTGTTTATTGAGAGCAGGCATAGGGATACACTATCTAGAACTGCTAATAAGAATTTTGTAGGTATTACGTCCAGTGGACTTAATGATGAAGTCATGTGTGAAACTGTTTCAATTCATTCTTAGATAGCCATTTCCTTAAAGATAGAAACTATCCAGCAGACAATCTAAGCCAGACACAGAAGTATGGTGTTGAATCCTAAAACCAATGTACTCAATTTTGTCTATGTAAAAGGTTAAAAACTTTTCAGTCTGCTTTTGAAGTAATAGGGACACCAGGAGAACCAGGGTTCAACCATCAATAGTCTTAAATAAGAAACTAGGCTTGGGCCGGTCGGAGGTGAAAAGTATTTTGCTCCTGCATCTTTAATTTCACTGTTATAAGATTGTAATAAAAATTTCATATGCTCATAGTGTAGTGAGAGCTTTGATTTATTCCACTCTCTCTCAGATCCAACACTCTCTTTCCAAGTCACGGATTTGGATTTAAATACATTTTTTAGTGGAGCAACATTATCGAAAGCAATTTTGCACGTATCATTGAAGCAGTTTACTAAATCATTAGTCTTTGAAAACAATTCTAAAGGATTCAACAAACTTCACAAATAATGAGCAACATTTTGAAGTACTAGTGTCATTAAAGATGTGTGAGCACATTTCCAATTGAGGAGAATTCATAAAACACAAACTTAAAAACAAGACATAGGCGCTGTTCACACCTGGCATTAACATACATATTGATTGATCAGTTGTGATCAGATCTCACTTCCCCGCTCTATATGCAAATAAACAACATTTCTGTTTTTTAAAGATCAAATGCACTGTTGTTTTTGCCCCCTCAGCTTTGTCTCCCCATTGACAGAGAGAGAGACGCTGTGCGCATTTATGCACAAACCACAGCAGTGTAACTTCATTGATTATTTAAATCCACCGACTCTCTGACAGAATCGGTCAGGATCTAATGTTAATTAATGTTGTGTGTTCTTCTGCACATCCAAAAGGTCGGCTGTTACACACACACACAGTCCAGGTTCATAAAGTGAAATTGTTTGGAGTAAAGCAGCATGTCCTCCTGATGAATCCTGAACTCATTATATTGAGCATAGCAACACTTAACACTGTAGCTAACAACTGGAGAGGACAGAGGAGACCATCCAGGGGACACAGAATGAAATGTTGAGCATCTGAAATAATTTAGTTTAACAGACAAGTGAAAAACAAGTTGTTTACTAGTTTTGGTTCAAATCTTTATTCCAATTGTCAATTTGAAGACAAAAACAGACAAAGAGAGGGATACTTTTTCAAACTAAAAATAATTCATCTTGTTTATCCTGTTATCAAACAAGTAAAACACAGAGTTGGATGAATGGTACACGGGCAGGGAGGAGAACATGTATCAGTCTGCCAGACAACAGAAGAAGTTAGTTGAGTTCTTCAGTGTGACGCAGGACACATTGCATTCATACTGCTAAAAGAATGTATCCATATGCAGCCCAGACTACTTCTGAATGTGGTCTAAGTGATCGGATCTCAATGTGTCGGGGGTGCATTCACATCATGTATATGTAAATATAACTTAAAATGGCTTAAAAAGGAATAAAAGGTCAATTTATGACAGAGCCTCTGTCTCATGCCAACACATGCACACAGTCTAAAAGGCAGCAGCTGTCATCAAAGACATTAGGTTTCATTCTCTGGGGGACCATGAATGTCTGACAACCCATCAAATAGATAAAGGTATTTCAGTTTGTACCAAAGTGGTGCACTGACCAACTGACCTACCGACTAAGATGACCATGCATTGAGCCTCACCACTTGCCTGGAAGTTACCTTTTCTAAAACCTTTTATTCTTGTCACTGAAATACTGGAAACACAAAATAATTATCTATCTTTTAGAATTGAACAAAACAGCAATTGTGTTCATTGTCAGCCTCCCGACCAACCGAACAGTAAATCTAACTTGTGCATGACTCAAAATTTGGACTTCAAAAGTTCAATTTAAGGGCAGCAAAGATTTTCACTCTGACTTTACTGAGAATAATTAGGCTGTGAGAAGAATGATGTGTCTGTAAACAGCATCCACTTTCATGTTTGTGTGGTAAAGTCATTCTTTCACATTTTCTGTCAGATTTAATCCCAGTGGACACAAGTTAAAGCAGAAGCTGTAACAGGCGGCTAATTCTCATCTAATTATACTGACACTAAAAATGAATGCTGTAATGATTTATTGATGTTAAATTGCTACTTATTGCACCTTCAATTATTCAGTCAATGTATTTTTTAAAAATAGTTTTCTGTCTTGTTTTCTGTGACATAAACAAACATATTGATTCTCTTTAATCAGTCAAAGCTCGCTCACTGTTTTTCTTTTAAACACCTAAGATTTACAACCTTCACAAACCCATACTTCATACATCTGCACTTTTCAGTTTACTCTATAAACACTGAATTACTTAAAACACTTCCCACTGTCCTCTGTTTCTGTCCTCATTCCCCCACTGCTTCCCTGGCGTGTTTTGAGCAGACTGTGTTCGGGAAGGGAATCTCATCCACCACCGGTATAATCGGTCCGAAACAGGGTCCAGGTGCAGCTAGGCAGGAGACCCCTCCTTCCCCCGGAAACCTGGTGATTACAGGACAATTAGAGTAAACACTAACAGCCGAGCTTCATCCCAAACACAGCCTTTATCAGTCAGCAGCCTGCCTCTCTCTGGGCAACACTGGGCATTTATCTCCATCTAGGCAGACAGACAACCCCTCTGGGCGGCATCCTGCATGGAAATAGCTTCACTGTAAACATGTTCATCTTTAAGTGCTGTTTAATCTGGTATTGAATTGTAGTGCCTCATTTTGTTTAAACAATGTGGAAATTGTAAATACTGCTAATTGATGAAGAGCATTTCACTTGTTTCCATAGCGATTATATTTTCCTAGAATGTCCTTGAAGTAAGTCATGCCATTGTGAAAGTAAAACAATCTAGTTTCTGGTGATAGCTGATGTAAGTGTGATGGTGAGGAACCGTCTGTGTTAAGACAAAAAAAACAATCTTCTCAACCTTTTTCACTCATATGAGCAACGTTTGATATGATTTGGGGGTAAAAACACATCTATCTTAAGAGCAGTGAGCGACTGTTCGATCCAGAGAAAGCTTAACTCTCATCAATAACGCTTACTTACCCCCATCTGACACTGAAATAAGAAAATATTAGAGTAGGAAAAAGAGTGGAGAAGTGTATATAGCCACTGAGTACAAGTACATTTTGAAAGTTAACTTTCAATTTTAACTTTACAGAACAAGACAGAATCACCTTGAGATTGGGCTTTGTTACACACATATGTAAGGTACATACGGATAAAAAAAAATGCTGCATAGGGTCAGGATAACAAAATAAAGCACACAGGAAATTAACATCTTAATCAAGGTATAGAATAATAGGTGTCCATCTCCTCTTAAATATAGGCACTTTTAGCTGTAGCTGGGCAGTCATATGTTCCATCAGGTAGATGTGTCTGATTTTTTGCATTTTTGAAGGGGGGGGGGGGGGATAGGCTTCATCCAATTAATAGTAATAATTTTTCTTGCAATCATCAACAATATATGCATTAGATAGCGCTGGTCAAAGGTAAAACAGTGTTCAGGTGCTCAGATCTTAAGATTTTCTCCATTTCTTGCTTTATATCTTTCCAAAATGTCCGTATTTTGGGGCAGTCCCAGAAAATATGGGTAAGATCGCCAACATTTGTTTGTCAAGTTGTTTTTTAAAAACACAGGTCACCAATGGAGTCCTAAAGAACCTCATTTTCGCCTTCCAGTCAAATTCTTTCCATGTCTGGCTCCCCACTCCCCTTGTAGCGTCCAGAACATAAATCTTCCCATGTGTCTTCTTCTATAATTGTGTTAAGATCCAACTCAACTCAACTCTGTCTTTTTATATGTAAAGTGTTATCAGGAAAGTTAACTTTTAAAGTTATAGTTTCAACATAGAAACCTGAAAAGAGTCTTTTTGATAACTTTATTAACAAGTGAACCAACAGAAAACAGTAATGATGTTATGGTTCATACTAGTCAGAGTATGTACTTATTAGAAAAAATGGCAAATGGTCATTAGTTCTAGGCTATCAAATGTGAGGATGTCTTGGTCATAAATCACAGGAAGCTGAATGTGTTTGCCGAAATTTGAAGACGTCACTTGGGGCTCTACAAATTATAGTGATCATTTTTCACTATTCTCTGATACAGAAAAAGAATTGATAATGCCACAACACTGAGTATAAACTACCATTATGATTGTTATATTGAGTTCAAGAAAATTGGTTACTTTGGAGGAGGTGTGTGTGTGTGTGTGTGTGTGTGTGTGTGTGTGTGTGTGTGTGTGTGTGTGTGTGTGTGTGTGTGTATGTGTGTATGCGTGTATGCGTGTATGTGTGTATGCGTGTATGTGTGTATGTGTGTATGTGTGTATGTGTGTGTGTGTGTGTGTGTGTGTGTGTGTGTGTGTGTGTGTGTGTGTGTGTGATGATCCACTTATTTCTGCAAACCTCAAATTTTAACTTCATCCCACTTTCAGACACACAGCAACAGATTTTTAATCTATGTGATTGCATGTCTGTTTTTGTGCTTTTTTGTGCTTTCTGTATGTTGTACTGTATGAAATCTTACCTTGATATGTTTTTAATGATCCATAATTTCCTCAAAGCAGTGGTTCTTTTTTTTTTTTTCTACTTGTGATTCATCTAGACTTTCATGTCCATCCAAGTGTTGGAAGTGCTCATGAACCTAATGTTGTCTATGGGGAAAAATGAGGAATGTGAGCAATTTCAAGGGAGCTCATTAATCATTTAACACGGTTAAACACATTTAAAGAAAATGCTGTCATGTGGCGCCAAAAAACATGCAAGACACAGCTAAAAGGAAAATGTTAAGACTGAGCATTAAGTTGAATGACTTTTCTAAGGTTGGTGTTTATTGCAGTGTATAGTTCATGTAACTGTATTGTAACTTCTGTGAATCATAATGCTGAAATCGGGGGTGCAGAAATAAAAACATAAATATTATATAAACAGTAAGTATGAAAAAAGTAATATTTACCACTATGAGCTTGCAATAAGGCTTCAGTATTCTCACAAGGGAACGTTCTTTCACACCACAATATTCTGGCGCTCTGCAACCACCAATCAAATAAACTGCCCCACCGCCCACTTTCCAAATACACATGATCATTTATTAACCATCTGGAGGCCTTTAAAAAAAAACATACAAAAAGACAGATTGACCTGAGCAGCAATAACTGTAATATGATTGTTTGTTTGTTAGTATTGTACTGATCGTTGCTTCAACATTGGTCAACAATAGAGCAAGGAGCCGTTGTTACAGTCCACCTGAACACATGTTTAGTATTAGCGTTACATTGACATTCTCTGCGGGTTATTCTGATGTTGACCAGCTGTCCTGCTGTTGGCCAATCACTTCCTAAAGAATACTGTAATTTAGGTTAATGATCCCCATTCACGCTGCGTGTGTGTGTGTGTGTGTGTGTGCGTGTGTGTGTGTGTGTGTGTGTGTGTGTGTGTGTGTGTGTGTGTGTGTGTGTGTGTGTGTGTGTGTGTGTGTGTGTGTGTGTGTGTGTGTGTGTGTGCTCTCTACATGTCTGAATATGCTGCATAGCCGTGAGGAAAGACAACTTCAAACACAAGGACATTGCTCATCCATCTGTTCTCCTTCTCCCCCTCTGCAGTCTGTCATGTCTGTCCACTCTGCGCCACAAGCTGCCGTGAACTCTGGGATGTAAGTGTCCTGCAGCTGTGTATATTCTGGTCTTGTGGCAATGTTGCCTACACACTGCTAACTGATTGTCACACTGCTGCTTTCTCACAATATGCCGTGTTGCACATTGTGCGGCTCACCAGCTCTTTTTTACTGCAGACAAATCTGAGCATGAAAATAAGTGATTTACTTCCATTTTCTTTTCATGTGTGAGGAATAGATCCTGTGTTTACTTGTGCTGTGGTCCACCTTGTTATTTTTCCAGCTTTTGTCTTTTTACAAAAGGATCTTTTTCATTTGTGGACGGGGAGCAGTGGGCAGCCAAATCTCTTTATATACTGTCCACTTTGTCAATGACTTTGATTATGGATAAATGCAGCAGTACTGTATGAGCTCTAAAGTTACACCAACTACCAACAGAGTAAGTTGAGGTAGTTGGCAGTAATGTAGACTGGCTTTTATAATGCAACATTTTCTGCATTGTTATACAGAGTCACTTGTTTAACCCTCCTGTTGTCCTCGAGATGGAAGGATGGAAGGAAAGATGGAAGGATGGAAGGAAGGAAGGAATGATGGAAGGATGGAAGATGGAAGGAAAGGAGGAAGGAAGGAAGGATGGAAGGATGGAAGATGGAAGGAAAGGAGGAAGGAAGGAAGGATGGAAGGGAGGAAGAAAGATGGAAGGGAGGAAGGAAGAAGGAAAGGAGGGAGGAAGAAGGAAGGAAGGAAAGATGGAAAGAAGGAAGGATGGAAGGAAAGATGGAAGGATGGAAGGAAGGGAGGAAGAAGGAAGGAAAGATGGAAGGATGGAAGGAAGGGAGGAAGAAGGAAGGGAGGAAGGAAAGATGGAAGGATAGAAGGAAGGGAGGAAAGAAAGATGGAAGGATGGAAGGAAGGAAGGAAGGAAGGGAAGATGGAAGGAAGGAAGGGAGAAAGGAGGGAGGAAGAAGGAAGGGAAGACAGATGGAAGGAAGGAAGGAAGGAAGGAATGAAGGAAGGAAGGAAAGATGGAAGGGAGGAAGAAGGAAGGAAGGAAAGGAGGGAGTAAGGAAGGAAGGAAGGGAGGAAGGAAGGGAGGAAAGAAGGAACTGTCAAAACAGACGGGGTCAATTTGACCTGGGAGGACGACACAAAGGTTAAGTAAATTTCCGCCGAATGTGAAAGAAAATTTGAAAAGCATTGACCATTTTAAAATATACATAAAGACGTTTTGTGAATTTGGGTTCAGTAGAGCACAGACATCCAGCCATGTTGTGTTGTGTGTGTTCTGATGATTTCACTTGAACCCATCTGGAGCGAGTTGGGCGCTCATCTTATGTAACCTTTAGTGAAAACTAATAAATAAAAAGAATTCTTGGTTATTTACCTTGGTCAGCCAGCAAGTTATAGTTCAGGCTTTTTAACCCCATGTCGACCCCCTGATGCATTTTAGCTGCATTTGTTCTTCACAGTTTCCACGAGTACATTGGCGGCTTGTTCCTAATACATAATCTACTTTCACTGCATCCTGAAACAGCTTTTCAGGCGTAAAGTGATTTTTTCTTTCTCCATTTAAAAAGAAAAGTTTGTTCTCTACCAACTTGCTTTTTTTACCAGTTAGTTAGTACATTGTACTAAGTGCCAAACTAAGTGCTGAGATCTCACCAGTTGCCAGAGCTGTGAAAATAAAACTAAAGTTGGAGTAAGCTGTCATCTCTTTTAATTGTGTAGCTATATGATTTGTGTACAAGGCTGTGATCTCTATTAAAATTATTCTGAAGGCGCAGCAGAACTGATCCAGAGAACACACTGACAGTGGACTGCCGCTGACGTGCTGTTTAGTTTACATGGCCGCTGTACACAAAGAGTAAAAATAAAGAAAAGAAACCACAAGTGGTACAAGCCTCAAAACCACCAGTCTCAGAATTCACAGCACATAGCAAATAACAAGCATGACTGTTTTGATGCGTGTCATACGACAGCAGGCGCATTGTGCACTTCAATCTTCCCTTCCCTGAGGCTTCATGCTTATTACTTCACCATGTCTTGACCCTTCCCCTCTCTGACCTCCCCTCCAGTGTAAGCACGACCTCCTCACCTCAGGCTGCTCTGTGGTGTTAGTCCCTACACATCCTGTCTTCGTCACTTTTACTGGACATCCCTGCTTTACATGCTCCTGATCTTGCTGCTGCCTTGTATAACATTTCTCCAGAGACAAGAAGTATGTATGTAGGCATTTGTTATCTCCTCACGGAGTCTTTTTTCTTCACTGCTTCTATGTAATATCACCTGAATCTTGATCTGTGGTTAACAGCTTCTGGACAACAGCATCAGTTCAATGGTTGGCATGTAAATTTAAAATGCACCAATGCCCTCGCAGTTTTCTTTGAATACCTCATTTCCTTTTGGGCATCCATTCTATCACATTTGCATGTGCTACAAACACAACATCATAGTGTGGATTGCTATTTCCTTTTGATCACAGTCAACCGGCCAGGCAGGAAAACAAATAGGGTGTTTTGAAATTGACACAGACAAACATTACAGCGCAATCAAAGCCATGATCTAAAGCAGTCTATTTAATGTCAACCATTCATGCACTGATTTTAAATTGCTAACAGCACCACGCTGTGCCAAGTGTCTATAATCACACTGACAATATACAATATTCTGGCCCGTAGGCAAGAGCTCCCTCTCCAATTATGTTTCTCTTGGCCCGAGATTGAATCTATTACTGTGTAATTGCCTCTATATCTCTAACTATCACCCGGAGCAGTTCCACAGATTATACACACATATGGTGAGTAAATGTTTGGTGGAAATCAATGCTATTTTTAGGATGTTGTTGATGTTGAAGGAGCCGTGTCCTGATGCCACCCGCAGTTTCGGAACAAAGTTATTGAAGGACTATCTTATTCTAAATTATAAGCAATGGTGACCGGTGACTCTCCGTCTGAGAATTTATTGGAGTGGAATAAAATAACTGATTCGGAAAAATACATGCGAGTATGAGGCCAAGGTTGTGACAGATATTTCTAATTTCTAACATTTCCTGTAATCTGTTGGTCCCAGGGTGCAGTTCGCTGCATCAAGACAAGTCGGATAGCATCAGTCAAACTGTCAGCCGCTGAAAAGTAGACTTACTGTACTTTTACGTTACTTCCCTGTGATAGTCCAGCACGGTAAACTCCCTGGATCTCCAACTCTGAGCGGACGGAAACTAATTTGATTAATGCTCACGTCCTCCCTGGTCTACCATTTACATTCAGGCAAATCACCACAAGGAATTATGGATAATAATACACCACCTTAACTCAGTCTACAAGGTATTTTCAGCTGACTTCTTTCTTTACACTAATATATTATGATCCCACTGGTAGTTAGGTGTTAATATGGTGATGTTGTTTGGTCTATTCACATGTCCGTCTAACACTTATCCAAAGCAAAATATCTTGACAAAATTGCCCAAATTGCAAATGCATTTGCTACTGCCATTGATGGTTCCCACAGGATGATTAATGGCATCTTCCAAGATGAGAAGCATTTTTAGTTGCTGCTTTTTGTGCTTTTTTTCTGAGATGATTTTCAATATTTCCATCGATAGCAGAGGTTACCAACGATTTTTGGAGCATATAACATTTTATAATTGTCAACATGGCTGTGGGCCAAGCCTATAAGGGGCCTCTAATGTTAAGGAGGTTTGTGTATCAAAGGTTTGGATATTGTAATATACATAGTTGGCCTTTTCCTTCTATGTCCTTAAAAAAAAGTGTCAGTGTTATCAAACAGACAAATTAGCTAAGTGTGTTCAACTCCTGCCTGCTAGAAATTACATGTATATACTGTTATACTATGTATGTTGTATATAATTATATGATACATTAATTTGAAACAGAAAATACATTTTGAGAGACATCATGACTCATGATAGAAGTATAAAAGTATGAAAAAGGTTTGTCTACATATTTCCTTCCTTACAAAATACACTCTCAACTAAAGCACAATCAATGTTTATTATGCTCATGTTCAGTCACTGAGAGCACTTGCTTGGGGAAGGTTTGGGAAAGATTCATTGAACGTCTTCATTGAACCTTAATGGACAATAATATTGAAGCATGAGACAAGATGTCACTTAACATTTAATTGACTGACTGCTTATTGATGGATCTCCATTATATGACTATGGTGAGCTCATTGTAAGTACCCCAAAAATAGCCTATGACATGACATGATTGCTATTCATTTGTATGTAAGTATATATCTATTTATTTTTGTGTAATCGTATTGTTTCCTTGCTGCCTGGTAGCAAATATTTTAGTGCCCTTTTTCTGGTTAGTAGCTCTGTAAGCTCCAAACCTCCTCTGGATGTAACACTTTAATTGCTAGATTGCTTGGGACAGTGACGCTCTCCAAGGGACAAACACTAATGTGATCTTCTGCCCTTCCCTCCATAGCACTATAATCAGACCCAAATATCTAATACTGCACAAAATATTTACCATGTTAAAGTAATAAATTCCTGTTATCTGCAATGACATCAGTCTTTCCAGGGTACACAAAATACACCATATGCTGATCTTTGGTTCTAATATAAGGATTTCACAGCTATTATCACACACCCATATCACATCTGGAAGCGTCCCAGCAAGTCAGCTGTTTTCATTTTTAGATTTGACATCACTGAGTTGCTGACTGCTGTGAAGGTATCAGGTTTTAGGCTTCGCATATGATCACGTCCGCTGATTTTTGCTGTAAAACTTTTTGTGTAAAAGTGTTCTGTTCTGTTGGAACAGGAAATATTTGATCCAGGATATTCTGTAGTTATTCTTCAGATCAGCCAGCACTCTGCATTCACATACTTTACATTTCCTTACCTATTCATTGAGAACACAGTAAGCGCAGTAGAGGAGTGACTTATGTGCGATATTCCACTATAGTGTGTGTTCCCAGATGCCCAAACAGACGAGAACTAAAACATTAAAGATGCATGATGTGCGTTATGTAAACAGACCAGCTCTTTGTGAAGAGTGGAAAACATCATTATGTGGATTTACAGCCTGAAAATAGCCCAAATCATCCAGCTACTCCAGGTCACAGCAATTCTACTAAATGATGGCCAAGCCTTTGAGAGCCTTGAACAAAACAGAGCAGAGTCTGTTCTCACGGTTACATTGCTGCAGGTGATCATTTGCTTTGGAATATCTAAGAGGGCACAGAATAAGCACGCACACACACACACACACACACACACACACACACACACACACACACACACACACACACGCACGCACACGCATAAAGAACCCTGCTAATGATCGTCCAGCATTTGTCCGCTAACAGCTGCACAAAGACAGACGAAAGACTAAAATCTTGCGAATGCACTGTATGGACACAAATCCTGAAAGGTGTTTTTATGCTGTTTTCTGAACCCAAAATATAAAGAAAAAAAGATATATATAAAAGTTGGAGATTTAACAAGGATGGAATAAAACTTTGTTTTGTCTTTTAGAGTAGATATCTGTGAATACACAAGCAACAATCACATTAAAGGAATGGTAATGGTATGTTGTGCTATGTGTTGTGTATGTAATTTTACTCTACTTTGGGAGAAGCCAAAGACAAATTTCCACTGAAATGGAAAATAAAGTCAATCTAATGTAATCTAACACATTTCACTATCAATTGATTTGAACATGGTGACGTCTTCAATGTGCTTGCTTTGTCCGAACACAGGTCTAAAACCTAAAGCTATTCAATTTACTGTCACATATGACAAATAAAGGCAGAAAATCCTCAAGTCTGAGAAGTTGGAACCAGAGAATATTTGGCGTTTTTGCATGAAAAAAAAGAGACTGGATTATTATAATTATCTTTCTGTTCATTGACTAATCGACTAATTGATTAGTCGACTAATTGTTGCAGCACTACAGAAATTCCTTCTTTAGAATAATCAGTGTTGTTCTTATTTTGTCTGAAACAGATTTAGAACGATTTTTAAGATTTCAGAGACTTCAGTGTTAAGTATATCTCAGGGTCATGCTTTCTTTGAAACCTACTGAAGGATCCAACAAATCAGCAACAAAACAGTTGCAAAACAAAGTTATTGAATTTTTTAAAATGCACGGCCACATGTGCACCCTCTTACCCCCTCCTTTCTGTTCCCCAATCTCCGAAGCTAACGTTCTGTGTTGAAATGGAGCTGACTGCTGCTGGATGTGATTGTGGGCGTTCCACTGATGTTTGTGACATCTGATTGATTTATTCATCTTCCTTGGCTGTGCATCGCCCAGCGACTGCAGTCTTTATGTGGCATCCTGACAGAGGTTGGGGCCGCGTCGTGACAATTGCAGCGCTGCTTTTTGACAGGAACCCTGCTGCTGTTTTTAAAGGGATAGCTTTAGAACTCCTTTCCTGGGAATTTTCATGCTTGCATAGTGTCATGAGCTGCTCCATAAATGTATTAAAATGTCACTCTAAAAGTCTCTTCTGCAAAATTCCTAAAACGTAGACTTTTTAAAGCAGCAGCAAGGATTTCATCTGAGAGCAATGCAGAGTCTGAAGGAGTGCTTCTTGCTGCTGATGTATTTATTAGGCTTCTTGATAAAGTTGCAGACCGTGTCGTACTAAATCCGAGCTATCACCTTCTCAACACACAACTAAGGAGAAAGATTGAAAGCAGGCGGCAGGGATTACAATTTTCTATGGATTGAGAGACCAGGGAAACTGGAAAAGTGTAGGAATACGCAATTGATTTTTTCAGAAACTGCGTCACTGGTTGCATGTTGCAGTTCGGAAGGTGATTGTTTTCTTCTTAAAAGTGGTTTTCTTTTTACGTTGCGCTCACCTGCACCATCAGAACACTACAAGCTGCATTAAGTCTGACTCATTTCCCCAACACGTTGCTCCTTTTTGAAAACAGTCGAGGTGGCAGGTTTTTTCATCACTGTTTGGTCTGATTAGAAGCTCGATACTATTGTCATGTCTGTGTGTTTAGAATGGAGCTGAGGTAATTAGCTTAGCATTAAGTCGGCTTGGCACTGTTCAGAGTTAAAAATAGCAGCACCTGTATGTCATTTGTTTAACGTGCAGACAAACACAAGATAAGTAGTGTAATGGTTAAGTGCTGTAACTATGTCATGGAAACAAAGCAGATGTGTGCAGTGACTTACCAGACTCTTGTCTGATTGTAAGGAAACCAGTGGAGGTGCTGCACAAAAAAATAGATTATATTCTATTTTTGACTTTAATTGGGAGTCTAACAAGAGCAGGATAATGTGCATGGACAGTGTGGTTATTTGGTGTACACTTTAGACTTTAGACATGAACAAACTGGTTACACTTTACTCCCTGAAAAAACATACCTTGTCATTATTGCATTTCTGTTTGTTTACAGGCCAAACAATTGAGATCAAATGTTTTAATTAGTGAGCGGTGCAGGTAGGCTTATTTATGAACCTTGGACAGAGCTAGGCTAAATATGCTAAGCTAATCACATTTTTTTTTTTGGTGATTTTAACTGAGATAACCCTTACGACCATGTTATTTTCATTTTGCATTTCTCCATTAAAAAGCTCATCCAGCGCCATAGAAGACATATAATTGTTCTCCCAGGCTGAGTGCTTCTCCCCATCACAAGTAAATTCATCTTAAGGTGTAAAATCCATTTAATTTGAGAAAACAATTTCAAACTAATTTTGAGATAAACTTATAACCTCAATGTGTTTTTTATTACAATTTTGCCTTGTGTGCCATCACAGGATTGTTGAGTTATGATATACAGGTGAAGCTCCACTGTAGGAAGTTTCCATATCAGCCTGTTGCACACATTGAGTGCTGGCCTGGTTGCCAATTTGATGAAGTATCATCACACCGACACCGACACATTCAATAACAATGTTTTTCCTGAACAATAGCTTTACTCAAAGGTCCTTGTTAACTGTTATAAATGTATGAATTTGCCTCGGCAGCATTGTGAAGCTGTAGAGACCCACAGCTGTTTGTGCCTAATGAAGTGTCTAATGTATCTGAGAACAGTCAGGCTTTGTTGTTTGCCAGCACAACCATTTCATGAATCTTTGTCTCCGACGCACACAAAATATTGCAAGATGTTGCGAGTAAGTGGTAAACTTATGACACTGGTAGATTACACATAAAAGTAAAGATTAAAAATGACTGTAAACTAAGATCAGGATATTTCCAGACACAATTTAAGATCAATTTTGCCACAAAATTAGAAGAATAATTATAGTAACAACATGCTGTTTGGCCTAATATACTAATCACAGTTACATTAGCAGTGCATGTCTTTTATACTTTCTTCCATACTCTGACAAGCAGACTAGGAAAGAAGCCCTGTCACTATATACTGTATCTATTTCACAAAAAGCAGGACAAAAAGTGTTTAAAACCATCATCCTCTTTTACAATATATGGCCATTTTCTTTTATTCTCCAGGTACAGTAGTAATACCCCCAGGAGTATATTTTCAAAGACTCTATCTATCACTTTGCTCTACGATTTGTACAAGGAGGCACAAAGGAATGAAATACTATACGGATGAACAGTGTCTCAGCTCCCAGTAAAAGCTCTTATTTCATAGAAGGCCTTGGCTGCACCTCGTCTCGTCTGGGCTTCGCTGCAGTGCTGGTCAGAGCTTACTTGTCATCTACAATACAGCACAACGTTACCATGGTTTCAAACTGTACCACGTCTGCCAAAAATCGCAACTGACATGTCAATCTATCAGACTACGGTGGCCTCGAAGACAGAAACGAAGCTGACACCGGTTTTGAAGAGAGGAAGAGTGAGCTGCTGTAGGTTTGGGTGATATAACAACATATACCATGAGGTGATAGAGAATTTGTCAACCATGCTGACGGCACGGCCCTAGAGATGCCGATGTCGGTCGATCAGTCAATTTGTTCCACTGCTTTGGTCAAGGCTGAAGTAGCACAACAATTATGAGAAGGATAGCCATGAAACTTGGTGCAGATATTCATGGTGTCCAGCCGATGAAGACTACGCACTTTATTGACCCTCTAGCTTTAAATCTCGTGTCGTCATAACTTTTGCAGCTCAGAATTAAATATTTTGACAACTATTGGAATGACTGCAGTGAAATTTGCCACAAATATTCAACACCATCATAAAGTCAAAATGTTAAATTCTATTGTTAAATGGAAAATGGAAAAAAAAGTTGAATGATGTCAAATACCTGCAAAACTAATAATAAATCTATCGGCTTCTGCTGTACTTTACTTTAATGCTAATTAGGAAATATTAGCATGGTAAACACTATACCTGCTAAACTAACTGCTAAAATGTTAGCACTGTATTGTGTTGAGCTGCAACAATTATGTGGATTAATTGATTAGTTAATGTTTTGATCATTTATTCATCACTTTGAATTCTCTGTTTTCAGCTTCTCAAAGTTTACCAAAAAACTATTTTTCGTGTAGATTTTCTGGATCCTTTCTTTTTATTTATAAGTTGACTGTGGATGTCACCTTCGGTTTGGTGAAATAGTGATATGTAATAGTGATATTTTTGCAGCCTTAATCATGTGGGCAAGAGAGGTAGAGGTAGAGGTAGAGGTAGCGTGTGCAAAGTTAGCATGACTCATAGTCAGAACGGCCACAACTATAAGACCCAGGTTGAAAATTACTGTAATTTTCCTTTTGATATGTTGAGTTTTAGTCTGTCATTGTGGATATTGTTGTGAATCAATGAACCAGTTAAGTGTAGTAGGTCTCCATTGATTTGTAAGTATTTAATTCACTAGATTTAATCAATAAAGGTTCCAGAAAATGTAATTTACTCAACTAAATGTACTGATATTGTGATATAAAATTACCTTTACCTTGATAGTGAATTTTATTTGTTTCACCTGTGTTTGACCACACATTGCCTTTTTTGGGATGGCTCTCTCCTGCTGTCTATAATGACTGTCTGTGATTCACGTCACTGAAACAGGTGTGTGTGTCGCTTCAGTTCTTCATTGTTAGAACACAACAAAGTGGGAAAGTCTTGATGGTTTATTGATCAACACTTTATGTTTTATGACAAAAACTTCTCAAACTACACAGTTCTGTCTTTAACAAAGCTGACTTTGTGGCTGATGGTTTGTGTTGAACAAAAGCTCTCCTTTTAATGCAGCTGTCAGTCCTCCACACTGAAGGCAAAGTGCAACAAGCACAAAAATCAGTGGCAAACATTACAATACTTCTATAATGCTGCGCAGCTCCGTGCTGTGTGTTTGTTAGTGTGAATGTAGGCTTCTCCTTCAGGCCATAATGCAGTAAATTACTATGTTCTTAGTCAATTTGCTGTGCTAAATAACAGCTAAATGTAGTTTAAGTCAGCGTTTTTCAGACTCAGCAGTTGGGATTTTTGCTGAGAGGTTGCTGCTCTGGTTAGCTGTCAGACACAGGCTGTTTCCTAGATTAGCTTTGATGTAAACCGCTATTATGCTGACATTATGGCCCTAAAGTTAAGAATGCTTGTCTTTCTGGGGGCTATAACACTACTGTTTTGTTTATTTAAGTCTCAATAAATAAGCAACTGATTATTTCTTGAAACCAAAGTGAAAAACATTTATTTGTGCAACTGAATTTCTAATGACAATAGAATCAGTGATGCTTGTTGTGAGATTATTGGTAAGTAGCTAATTCACTGCTCAATGACAGATTATAAACATCCTGAGAGCCGTCAGTATGAATTAGACTGGACTGGGACAGATGTAACGTTCCTGCTGTCAATTTGTCGCTAAAATTGGGCTCATTACAGCGTAACAGCCTTTAAATCCACTGAACAGTTAATATCCTATTCATTGTGAAGTTGTACAAATCCCTTTCTGTTCCACAGGCATGTCGAATGTGGCTTGAACAGGAGTAATGAAAGCAAAGCCCCCCTGCAAAATGCAATTATAGTGTGTGAATTATGAACAGTTAAACCCCCATAATGATTCTCAAGCCAGTGGGGCAATTATTGCATTTCATTTGTAGATATGATCACTGTAGATAGGTCTTGATTTTGACAAAGCTAGAGTTTCATAAGGATTTAAATAAAAAAGAAAAAGAAAATTAATCTAAAGGGAATGGAAAAAACGCCTCAGGATGCCTCACATGAAAAAATACAGAGTTCAGTCAAGTCAAGAGTTCATAAAGCTTTACTGAACGGATCCTCAAGCACACGTCTTCCTAGGGATTACAACTGCAAGAGCTACTTGCAACGTAGATACATCTGTCAACAGTGTCACCAAATCTGCTTATAAAGGATATGTCTGGTGATGATCTATATCTTTCTTATTATCAACACATCAAATGAAAAGACCAAGCCATGAATTCATCCAAGGAAGTATTACCTGTGTAGTCAAAGCCTGTTATATCTTACTTCCTGCTTACTTCAGTTATAGACCCTCATTGTTGTCCAAGAACTGTTAAAAACACATCACTGAACCATTGCTGATATGTTCTATTATTATTCTATTTTAAGTAAATCCTATAAACACTGTCCTGCTGCTGGAAATAGTTCATTAAACCAATGACTGATAAATGCACTATTTGATTAGTGTGTGCTAAAAGCTACAGTACCCAGCTGCTTTAGGAAATGATGATGTGATGATGAGTTTTTTTTTCTTTCAGACTTGAGCAAGGTTTTAATCTGTAGCCTACATTACTGTACATGGATTACCTTCAACTCTTCTAAAAATGCACAAGATCATTTTTAGTCACTGAGAAATAAATTCTTTAAATAGCTAAACAAGCTCTCAGTGCAATTCAAAATCAATATTTAAATTATATTTTTCTTTCTTTTCTTTACTGCCTTTGTAACTACAGGTACATATCTGATATTCTTCTCCCATATGAGCTAAATACTTTAATAAAGGAATGTCAGTATGTATTTTTACATATGGTCGACGGATTATGTTCTGCTACCAAGACGTCTAGGAGCTGTCAGCAGAATGACGACAAATTGGGTAAAAATACTTGGCAGGGCCCCGACTGCCTTAGATCATATACTGTCTATGATACCTCTTGGGAAATATCTGACATACCAGTAATAGTATAAGTATCTTGCGCTCTGGTCAAATCTTTGTCACTCGTCTCCTGCATGCAGCCTGTTAATTAAACGTGCATTAAGTAAGAACTCCTGATTCGTCTCGTCTTTGCATCTTCAAGATCATCACAGAAACATCTACTCTCAAGAAACTGATCAACAGATTAATCTATTAAGTATATTTATCCACAAAATGGTAAAACAAACAAAATGTTCCATTTCCCAAGACCCTACACACAACCTAAAATGTCTTCTTTTGTCCCGGTCAGCAGCCCACAACCCCAAAAAAACAGCTAAATAAACAAGAGGAAAAAAAGCCCTAATTCAAATAGACCTGTGGATAATTAGACCTGATCCAAAATGTGGTCGACCTGAGCGGAGAGAAGACCAACAGTGGCAGCGCCATGATGATCTCTCCAATTAACAGTCTTTCTCTTGTCAAAACACATTTTTCTCCTGCGATGATGCTGCACACTTTGATCAAAGCTGATAGTGTGTCTTCTCAAATCAATTTGGGCTCCGGAGCTGCGGAAATACAACAGGACACAACCTGATTAGACTGAATATAATGTAGAGCCAGTGCAACTCAGGTCTCAGGTCGGGTCACTCTGGAACTCACTTCATTAATTTGAAGACCTCTAATTGGAACTTTTGAATAAACTTATCCTCAATTTTTTTTTATGTTTCTCGTTTTACAATTTTGCAGGTACGTGATAGCTCTTCTAACATATTTGGTTGTGAGAGTTCCTGAAAGCCATTTTTGCAGTGTAAAGTGTAGGGAACTATAAATGGTTGCTTGCATTTTCTTCTGGTAGGGACCCTCAAGTGCTCGTTGACTGTGTTTGGATTTCAGAGCCTCCGATCCCCAATGACGCAGACATTCCAAAGTGTACAAATTGCAATGTGAAGATCCCCTACAGGCTCTGCAAAGCCTTTTGACCTTGTAGAGCAGAGGAGTGAAACAGAGGTCTATGCTTGTGTTGCGTTTATTACTTTGCTCTCAGCAGTCGCTCCGGTCTGGCATGCAGAGATGCTTTAAAGTAAAAAGGTTTTGACTCACCTTGGTACATGCTGTCAGTTTCACTTTTTGACCTACTGACTGAAACTGAAATTACAAATAAACAAATAAGTAAACAGCAGCAACTTGTCAAAGGCAAACCCTTGAGAATAATACTAAGAGTAGTGTAGTGTGCAGCTTTGGTTTCTTTGCCGTTATTTGCTTTCAGAGTTGTGTGAAGAGGCTTCGCTCTGTTATCAGAGGGGATGAAAGTGAAAAAGGGGGCCGTGATGTTCCCTGGTTGCTCTTGACCTCACACTATCTCAATTAAGCTTTGGCACTTTATTCGCTTGCAGATTTGCATAATTTATGAAGTGCCTCCTCATTACAAGGCGCGTTATTATGCTTTATTAGGTTCAGAATCTGTGCCTTTGTGTGCGCTGCCTGATAACATAGTTTACATGCAACAAACTGATGGGATTCATAACGGCACTTTAATGTCTTCCATTGCATTTTGAACATCTGTGACTCACACAGGTCCTTCAAACTTTGATTGCTAAGAAAACTCTATGACCGCTTCACTACAGAGTGGAGAGTCTGCAAAAGTCCAGTTTGAAATAGGTTGTATTCACAGGTTGTATTTGTTGTTTTTGTTTTATTAATTCGTGTCTCTTTGTGTTTATTGTGTTACAATGTATAATATTAGTTTGTATTAGTATCACAATGATACTGTTACATCACCATTTTGCTGTTTACTGAGGCCAGCAGTGCTTTCATTATTAGTATCTGCTGGCTGATATTTTCATGCATCCGACTAGACCCTCCCTGTTGTGTTTTGACTGATTGTCCTGGGTGAAAATGCCAAAACACATCTTCATTTGGCTCGTAGTGTCAAGGGGCTCAGTGTTACGATTCCTCCACAACGTTGTTATTTACACAAGCTAACAAGGTTAGGACAGGATTTAGACTCCTGAATGTCATGGTGGTTTTAAAGAACCAGAATTTAATAAGCTCCCCTGTCAGGTTGGGTTACAGCAGTGCATTAATATGCATGAATATGTATAAGCATCTATTCCCCACATTTAAGGGATTAACAGCTGAGTCGGTTACCTGTTTTAGAATTGCAGGAGGAGGAGTATTTTCAGCTCTATTGGGGGGAGAATTATTTATCATTATTATTATCGTGCTGGGGGGCACGAGGTACTGAACTAATGTCGATACTTAAGGCAAACCTGGCTTTAAATGCTGTACCTCTATGACCTACTATAATTACTTGATTTCAATTTACATATTATGATAATTTGCAAGTCATATGGCGCTTTGCTCATTCATGGTTTTGAATTAATAGCCTCTGACTGTCTGCACAGTTTAGGTTGGAGGTGTGTGTTCTTGACCCACATCCAGAAGTCTGTGTCACCAATGGTCCATTCAGCTGACTCAGGTCTGCCCTCCCTATATCCCCCCGCCTCTTTCTCCTTCCTCACCATTCCCATTTACTGTGGCTGACAGTAGGTATGAACAGAGCTGCAAATAGCACTGGGTTATTTAATGAGGGCAATAGTAACCTGAAGGTTAGAAAAGTGGGCTTGTTGCTATAGCACCGAAATAAATGGTTATTGTCTATCAATAAATACAATAAATCTTTTGAGTAATCAGTCATCTGTTGAGTGCGTAATATGCCGGAAAACTCAACTCAACCTGACAATGAGACTGACAAAACACAGGCACACACACACACACACACACACACACACACACACACACACACACACACACACACACACACACACAAGCACGCACATGTTAAAGAAAAAACCCTGTAATTTTCCCTGCAGAGCACCCTCATCAACCCACCAACCCCTACTGAATAATTGGACAATAAAAAAATAAAAAAAATTCAACATTTTGTTTCACACATGAACATGTTTTTATAATGTTACGTACAATGTTACAAAGATAAACATATTTGATGTTGAATAGTCTTTCCATCTCAGAAGTACACTAGCTGACACACTAGCCTCTACATCTCCATAACCTTTTAATTTTGGAGAACAAAATGTTCAACAAAAGTATGAGTGCACATGCATCACTTTGTGTGGCCTGAGTTGATTGTTTGCCTCTGCACTGTGCATCAAATTCCTTGGATTACATCCTATTTAACATATATTTTGTTTGTTTTACATCAAACACAATCGAATCGCTGCAAAGTCAAAATGCCCTTGAGCAAGACAAGTCTAAGCTATTGGGGGTGAGCTGAAAAGAGGTTAACAGCTTAGAGAATTTAAATTGCAGTTTAATCAGCTGTTAGGTACGTAGTTACTGCATCAGGCCTTTGATGTAAATGAGACCATGTTTATCATCACATTTCTCATAAAAAAAACAAGAGCTTTTTAAATCAGGTCAAAGGTCATCATGGACTATTTTAGCATCTCAGGCATCAGTTATATAAATATCATGTTACATAAATGTGGGCGAGGATTTAATGTAATATGGTCCATGTGAACAAGCTCCATGTGAACAAAAGCCGGCTGTCATATCCAGATATGGACGTTAGGGCATTTTCATGTTGATTGCTGTACCTGTTGACCAAGCAGAATTTTTTTCACCCTTGAGATTTCACATCAGACTGGAGCTGAGATTTGACTGAACTGTCATGTAGCATTAAAACTAAAGTTAATTAAGCGAATGAACGGCATACAAAGCAAAGCCTCAGAGGGCCCGGGCTGTGACGGAGAGGTTTGACACCTTAAAAAAAAAGGAAAAAAGGGTGAAACAAAACCCTTGACAGAGAAAAAATGAGCAAGTCAAATATACAGCTCACCTACTGTATCCTGTGTGTGAAGTGTCAGTATGAGTTTGAATAACTTTTGCTGCCTTATGTCAGCCTCCTGGAGTTGGCCAAAGTTGCAGTTTTGCTGATGGTTAAGTCCGTTTGATCAGTAGACATGGTGCGAGGTCCTCCAGCCCTCCAGTGACTAAGCAGATATGACTCAATGAGGCAGAGAGTAACCTGAGTCAGCTGAAAGCAAAAAAACCCCACTGTCATAACAATAAGCGCAGGATGGAAAATGAAGCGTTTTAGCTGACCAAACCAGAGGAGAGACAGTGATGACAGCAACGATCATGCATCCTGGATGAAATGCTCTGTGCTCTCAGGAGATTGAGTTTTTCCCTCTTTGGTCTTTATGTGGAAACATTATCAGTTTTGTCAGATGTAAGCAATAAAAAAACATTAAACCTGAGAAGCTGAAATATGCCTGAATACACACACCTACGTGGTTAAGTGGACCTGTGCTCACGCTCATTTCCAGCTGTATATTTTTATCGTGGTACTCCAGTATAGTAGCTTTGCATAATTCACAATTCAAAAACTCCTTATTTAACTTACACAGCTGGTAGGAACATTAAAGGATGTAATCATCACTTTTGTGCATGTTACACAGCTGTTCTGATGAAATGCATTAATGAATATATTAGATATCATCCAATGTAAACAGTTAAGCCAAAATCTTCAATTAGAACAATTTAATTTAGAATGAAAAAAAGTTTGCATGTAACCACAACTGCTGTAACATCATATATGATTGAACATAAGGAAAAGGCATAGTAAGTCTCCTTTAGTGCAGTAACTGTACTCACACTTCGTGTTACTGAATAAAGATACAGCTTCAAGTTCTCAAAATGCAGTGCCATAAACGGACATTTATCACAGGCACAAAAAGATCCACTGTCTGCCCAGAGTTGATTGAGGTGAATCGAAGGATGAAGTGAGTGAGACAGTGAGGAAGAATAACAGAGAGTGAAAAGAGAGGGGAGGCTAAAGCACCCTGAGGTCCACAACAAAAGCTTGACAAGCAAAAATAGAGACAACTGTGCCTCAGGACATCAGCTAATGAGCAGGGAATATCTTTCATTTCAAGAATCCAAAAGCACACGATGTGACGAAGAGGCCGTAGGAGTGTACAATTGATGGTCTGTGGCAAATGATCCCTTTATTATCAGAAAAAAGAAAAAAGAAAAAAAGCAACATAAAGGGAATTTAAATGATTCTGTAAATGAGGGGTTTCTTGCCAAGAGTCTGGATGTATTTTGGGAATATTTAGTTTCCTAAACTTCATTAATCATTAGCTCGAAAGGCAATGATTGTATCATCAAAAGCTGTTTCACGGCAGAGGTTTGAGTTATCCATTATTTGCTTTACTTCCGTGCCAGTATTGATTTTGTCAGAGCATTGGTTATCTCATCTCATGGAATTCATTTTTATAGTAACAACTGTAAACAGCTGTTTGTTTGTTTTTAATATAAAAACACTTTCACAAGCAACGGACAATCAAACTGACCTGAGAATGACCAGAATAAACATGGAAAACATTAGGTGAGAGTTTTAGAGTTTGACTTCGGTTTTTTGCAGTGTTACTCTCTCTCTCTCTCTCTCTGCAGACATTTAAAAAAGTTGCGTAAAGTTTTTTGTAAGGCAGCTGTGCAAAACAAGTAATCACTTGAGTCAGTGTCAGTTGGGGCTTCGGATGGGCTGCATGACAACCAATCTCGCGCTTCATTGTGGGTAATGTAGTAATATATCTCTGGTTCTGCTGCATTGACTGTTCATCTTAATTTAGACAATGTTATAGGAGTGCAATACTTTTTTAATTAACCAAGACATGGATGAATTCATGTCTTGTCCTCAGCATCACAGTTAGAAATTTCACTTGTGTGGTTTTTCTCCTGTTGGCTTTGACGAACCATACCATTATTCATCTGTGGAAATTCATTTTTAGAAATTTTATTTGTATAGAATTGTAATAAGTAACACAGTTGTAAGACAATAATCCCCTGTTCGCACATACAAACTCAAGAACTACAGGTGCGACAGGCCGCCACTCAATGTGAACTGAATCTCCAAAAAACTTCTTCCTCCACTGCGATTCAAGAAAAGTTGGACAGCGGTGTGACCTGGAGAAACTGAGAAAAGTTCAGTCTCACGCAAAAGTCATCTGGTGTATGACAGCCTGGAAATGCTCAATCGGTCTGGTTTTGCTTCACTCAGAAAACAGAAGCACAGCTTTTTTCAACACCATGTAGAAATCCTTCAAAGAAAAAAAGAAGGACAGCTGATCGTCTCCAGCTTCCCCTTTTCAATTTCATATAACTTTAACAAGATACTGGATTCAATAAAAGTGTATGAGTGTACATACTTTAAGACACTCCAGTCTGTATTGCCTGAGTTCATTCTTTGCCTCTATATTCCTTGAATGACATCTTCTATAACATACCACTCCTGGGCAGCTACTGGGACTTGAATAAAATGAAGAAAAACCAGACATGGAAACACTTCGCTCAGGAAATTATCAACTTTTGTGTGTGCTGGTTTAGTCGGAGGGAGAAAATAACTGTCCAATTAATCTGAGAATATAAAGTATGTGTTTTAAGGCTTAACCTGCATTAAAGCTTCAAGCCTGTGAGAGACAGGAACAGTAATGAGCAGAGGTTAATTCTGCTAGACTGTATTTAGATAATTACGCAGATACAGTCACACAGATGGCATTTATTATATTTATACTGCAGATAACTGCTGGTACACAAGGTGAAGCTTGAATAACAAGGTCAGACTACTAACTATAGTGATGATATATGCTGAACAATCTTTTACATCTCTACATAAAACTACATTTGCACTCAGTTAGGGCTGCAGCTTATTATTATTTTCATTATCAATTAATCTGTTGATTATTTGCTCAATTAATCGATTACTTGTTTGGTCTATAAAATATCAAAAAATTGTGAAAAATGTTTATCATTAATTACTAACAGCTGACTCTCACAGAAGACTAAAGAAACCAAAGCTGGAACCAGAGAAAAAACAATGAATTATTAAAATAGTTGGCGATTAATTTTCTGGCGAATGACTAATCGATTAATCAACTAATCGTTGCAGCTCTACACTCATTGATGAAATAAGGTTGTTTAGAGATACAGTGATGCTATTTGTGATATGTTCCTAATAAATATATCTCACTCTTTGAAAGTGAAGTTACCCTTTTGAGAAATGGAGCCAGTGACAGTTTTGTCCTTTTTTGTCTTGTAGGAGACCTTCGATTGCAGACGGACGGCTGTTCCCTTGGTCCAGCTTGACTCCCACTGCTACTACAAGTATTACGAGTCATATTTCTGTTATTATTGTTGTTGCTGTGCTTCTCTGTGTCTCTCTCTCCCCCCCTCTCTCCCTCTCTCTCTCTCAACTCAACTCAAGGCAGATGGCCGCCCACCTTGAGCCTGCTTCTTCTCGAGGTTTCTTCCCGTTTAAGGTGAGTCTTTAGAGTACAGTCTAGACCTCCTCTGTATTAAAAGTGCCCTGAGATAACTTCTGTTGTTGTTCTGTGATTAATAAATAAAATTGACTTCCCTTGACACCAGTTGTACTTTTGCGGTAGATTCCTTTGCAAATGACTTTGTGAAACACTATTTTGTCATGTGTGTGATCGACATCCGCAGGATAGAAATTAATAGCATGAACACAATGGATTGTCTTGTTGTGCGGTCCTTTGCACTTTGTTGTGTAACTAGGTTGGCTGCACACACAATGCCACCAGTTCTAATAAATTCCCAGCCGAGGGTGAAAGCTGGTGTTGACGAGGACCGAGCCTTTATCTGAGAATGATAAATCCCACTCCACCGCCACACAGAGGATCACTGAGGAACCTTGAACTGATTTATCGAGCTCAGAAAAACAGGGAGAGTGAGGAAGCTGTCCTCTGGCTGGATATCACTGCCATTCTTCATTTGGGTGACGTTTCACTCAACCCTTGAAGAAAGTCCCAGGGAATACTGCTCTTTCTGTTTTTAAGACAATTTTCATGGAATTTCTGCTTCATAAGATGGTGTTTAAAGAAAAAACAGGAAGAGAAAAGAGGAATGATTGAGATAACAGAAGGTTATTAGTTGCAATCAAACTTATGACATCGCAACTGCTACGCTACTTATTATGGCCAATGTAGATAACATCATGTCACATAAGGGTGATATTAAATTTTATCAAATTCTTGGGATCACAGGAGCAATTCTTGATTGAATAAATAGAAAGAATGATGCACTATATTCTTACTCCAGTGCTCTGTTTTCGAAATCATTGACTTGTGTCCTCACTCCATTGAACTGCAATATGAAACATAACTGTATGTTAAGCTAAATGGATCTTGAAGAAGTTCACTGTCTGACAAACAGGAGAAATAAGATAAGAACGGTATGAGAGTACAGAGATTATTGATTTTAAAAAGTTAACAGCATTCATTTGGAGGCATCTTCACACATTAGTCTGCCTGTGTGAAAATTGTGAAATGAAAATGTAAGTTACTGACCAACATCACTAGTTATAGAAGGTGGTGTACGTGCTGTGTTGTTGCGTTGTTTCTTCAACAGTGGAAATGTCATCAAGTGGTGCAGTGTGTGTCAATTGTTGTGTCAGTTTTTTTGGTGCTGGATTTCAGTGCTCTGCTCCGCTAACATTAGTCTCTGGTTGAAAGGGTGCAACATTGTCATGCAAAGCTAATTGTTAGATTGTTAAAGGGGATAATATGTATTGTGATTTTACAGAGCTTCAGCAGGCTCCGTACACTTTGTTACCTCCACTTCCTTCTCTCGATGACATTGTTGTAGCCTATGTTACCAAGGTTGTTCCACAGGTTGTTCACTTTGTCCACTCGCATATTTCATATCAGATTTGGGCTCCAACATGTATTGGTGCATTTGATAAGTCTCTATTTCTAGTAAAGAATGAGAAACAGAACTAAAATCATAACACTGATGTTTGTTTATGTAGCCTCTGGGACTGACGGGAGTCCTATTGAGGTACAACTCCCAGGAGCTGACCAGAAGAGAGTTGGAGGGGAGTATTAAAGAGACAGGAGGCAGAATGACTTGTTTCATACAGAGGCTGAACTGAGGGGCTTCATAAAGAACCAGTATAAGATGAATAAAGAGGGTTTTTTAAACTGCATATCATGCAAATATATTTCAATAGAGCCCCAGAATATGAATATAGACCTCAAAATGTGCTTTATACAGTATGTCCACTATAAATCTGAAATGTGCTTTCCTTTTTAAAAGATGAACTACCAGATCCAGATATCTGTAGGCTGTGCTGTATACGATCCAGGTGCTTTCCTCACAGTTGTGTTGCTCCTTTTTCATTTTTGTCAACATAAGGTTATTATAGATAGCTTGCTAGCTACATTACTGTACCAAATTCCTAAAGATGTATGGATACATTTTGCTCTACCACTTTCTAGTGTGACTGGCACCTTAAAAATCAAACATTAAGTGCTTATTCCTACAGCCACCATTTTGTTGTTTTTCAATTGGGTGAAATCCAGTGTCAAAGCAGCAGAGAGACCATTTCTAGCTCCCTAAGTAGCTCCAGTAAACCATGATGTATTGTAGCCACAAGAAATGTTGGATTCTGGCTTTCAATTTTTCTCTACGCTTTCTCCACCTCCACGCAACCCACAGCACAGCCAAACAAGTTCACACCCGTTCTCATGGGGCTGTCAGACTAAAGCAGGCGAGGCAGGCTGAAGGACAGTGGGTACACCACAAAACTCCACTACAACACTTCATCACAAAATCAGTGCCTCCCAGAAGGCACTGAACATCACAGATATAACAATGTAAGAGTACTTGAGGTCAGATATTTCTTTTAAAGTCAGTGAAGTTTAGCAAAAGCCCTCTCTACCCCCGAAACCTGGCAACTGGCCAGCGCTGCCAGCCTGCTAACAACCTAAACTCAGGCCAAATAATTAATTTTCAATTGTAGCAGAGTCTGAGTGAATCCTCCTCTTTGTTTGGCCTGAAGATAATCTGACCATGGAGGATACTTGAACCAGACTGGGGATGAATGACATTTTTTAAAATAACAGCACAAATGTATAATTATTTTAAATAGCTGTAGCTGGAAGGTCTGTAACTGCTAATTGTTAAAGTTCAAGTGACATTTTCTCCAACATTGACAGAGAAGTCTCCAACACAAACTTTCTGTTCTTAGATTTTTTGATTTCTGCCAGGTGGTCAACATAGGAGGGGATAATCCACTACAAACCATATGGCTTGTTGTGGATTATCCTTCAAGTTTTATCTCTGTTCTAAATTGTTATGCTTGCCTCAGAGTTGCCAAGCAAACCAACCTGTGTAACCTTAGCAACGTGCCAAAACATTAGCAAACAAAGCATTGGGTTGCCAAACTATTGTTTCATAACCTTTTAATTTGAGTTCAAAATGTATGAAATATTTAAGTGCTTTTAATTTTTAAAGCATAATTATTCAATTCCAAGTGTGTTTAAGGCACCATTTACTTTATGTCCCGTGTTTTTCTTTGCCTCTAAGTCATGCATTAAAAGCTTTGATTATCTCTTACATCTGATAGAACTTATACAAGATCTATGGCATTTAATTAGTCTCAAAACCTGCATGCATAAAAACCAGGGATGTGTACATGATACGAGTGCACAGAACAGTATCTGAAAGTGGAAAACCATCCTCACAAGGGAGCATTTCCGCTCTATGTGCAAAGTAGTCCTGCAAGCACAGGGCTGAGACAAGCTGAGTCTTGAACCTTTGGAGGCAGGGATGAAAAAGACAGTCCACTCCTTTGATTGGTCACTTTGACCTTTGGCAGACTGTTTGGGTTCGATCACTGACACAGTCGAAGACAGGCAGTTGCCTGAGAGAACAAAGTGAAGCATAATGACATTTTGTAGCCGATTCTGCTGATTCCCCATTTTTTTGGGGGTTGTTTGTTTTTTTACTACTTACACTTATGGAAAAGTGTGAGATATCTACCCACTCTCAGATTTATGAATGTTGTTATAAAACAGAAAAAAGGATTATTTCACTGATGTATCACCATCCAGACCACATTAGACCAGATCATAATCAAAAACCATTTCATTTAGACTTGTCAAATATGGACTAGATTATCAAGGGGACTCCAGTCATTACAACACAGTTTCAGATTTCATTTTTCAGAAACAAAGGCAGAAATGCTTCCTTGCAGGGATGCTTCTCCACTCGCACATGGTGCTCTGTGCACTTACAGAGCAGAAATGCTTCCTACACTCGTATAACATGCAGCGCCTGATTTTTATGCGTGTGGGTTTTGAGACTAATTAAATGTCGTAAAGATCATTTGACTGTTGTTTATGGCATGTTCACATCATGTGGGATCGACAGTAGCAATCCCATGGCGATTCCCATGGCTATGCTTTACAATACTTCATTGGACATCAGTAGATCATGTATGACACTAATATTAAGTGTAATTTACACAGTGCATGAATAGGTTTCTAGTATGAGGGTTAAGTTGTATAGGCAGAGTTTGCCTTAATTTAACACATTTAGCGTTTAATCAAAAGATAATTTACCACTTGATTATAAAGAAGAAAACACTGAAACTTCTGAATGGATATTATGTATTTTCTTTATCTGGATATTATAAACTGGCTGCAAAATCAGCTGAGACACTGTTATGGATTAAATAACCAGACAGCCTTGTCATAAAACAGTTCTGTTCAATGTTCTCTTAATGGGACACTACCAGCAGTATAGCAAAGTTATACTGTCTTATTGTTTATATAATCAAGTCACCCAACCCTTCCATATAGGGTCACGAAGGTTGTGCCATCACTGTCTTTGACACATCCAGTCCTCGGGGTTGACCAAGACAGGGGTGCACTTCAGGACAGAGGGCACCAGATTCAGATCTTGTTCTATACTGAGCTCAATCTTTCAAATACATACATCACCCATCAGCCTCCAGTCATGTAGCAGTGCTGCTGTTTTTCCTGCCAATCACTGCAGCACCAGTGGGGCCACAACTAGTAATCATCTGTCTTAAAGTGGCCTTTGGACAGTAGCAGAGTGATGTGCTTACAAGGAGCATGAAGGTAGTGAACAGGTAGAATGGATGGACACATGTACAAATAGATTTGGTCTCATTTCATCTTCCACACCTCAAATATTGTATTTCATCATCCTTATAGAAATCAAGCCTTTTATAGATTATTTAATTATTCATGTATTCGTTGAGGGGAAGGACAACTCTGCTATTTTTAATGCAAAGCCAACGCTTTGTGTTTGAATTCCCCCTTCGCTCATGTCCCTGAAACATCTAGGTTATACCCCTGGGTGATCTGCACTGAGCCAAGGTAGTGATGTGAGCTCTGAAGTTAAAGAAGGATACATTGATTTATTTGGCCTTACATGGTTTTCACTGTTCTGTACACCGTAGCTCTGTCTCATTTCTTCAGAATAAGGTGTTGGAAGGTAGGTGAGATGGCAAGCTTTTTTAAACCACATGCAATTTTCCTGCTGTCATAAAAGCAACTACGGAGCAGCAATTCTTACACAGTAAATTAAGTGTTGAGTTTCTTGGCTCAGAGACCTGTTATAACATTTTTTTGGGGTAATCTAAAATATAGTTCCCACAGCAGGTGCCAATAGAAAAATGAGCAAATTTATCAAGAAGCATACCTTTTGCAGATTTTGGTGATTTCGCCCGACAACAGTAGTTTACTCAATTTCCGTCACACATCTTTTCTGTTGCATTTAGCGGGCGTTTGAGCAGGATGAGGAATGGGGAGAGACAGGCAACAAGAGGAACCTCATGAAGACTTTTATTCTGTGCCGTTTCAATTGAATCTGCTTGCATCACTGGGTCAAGCCGGAGCGTCCAGGCGTGCCTCAGGATGACCTTCAGTGCTAAACATATCTGACGCCTTAATGGTTGGGAGGCAGACAGAGATGTTTGTTTAGTCTCTGTAAGGAAAAGAATTGTTTTCAAATTATCCCTGTACCTCTTTGCTGCATTGCTCCAGTCTGCTGATAGCTCTATCTACCTTCCTCTCACACAGCTGCAGGTGTGACTGTGCAGTGACTGTGTATTGCAGGGTAGCTCTACTCCTAGTAAGGCAATATTATAAATACAAATATTTAATTTCATTCAAGCATAACCCTTTTAAACTCATATTGTAGAAAGACATACTTGGGAAGGCAACACAGAGGTTAGATCTTTGCTTTACTGCTCATATTTTCAAGTAAAATGTTTTGGAGTTTAGGAAACTTAATGCTATCTTGGGTTGTAGTTCCTGGAGTGTAAACCTCCCCAAATCAAACACGGAGCAGCTGTGATTTATCTTAACTCTGATATACCATTCACTCGGATGATAAAGTGTCTAAACTTTTAAATGGTACTGTCGTAGCATTTTGGTTCCCACACTATGGATTTGCTTGGGGCTGCAACAAACCTATTATTTTCATTATCAATTCATCAGCAGATTATTTTCTCGATTAATCGTCCCATCTATAAAATGTCAGAAAGCAGTGAAAACGGCTTTGTTTATACAGGTGCTTCTCTGTAAAGCTGGGTCTAAGACAGCATAGAGAGCAGAAATTGGAACCAACTCATAAGCCACTCATTATCATTGTGTTTGTGATCATGGATGTATTATAAGAGCTGCATACATAGTAGTGTTTCCCCCGCTGGCCCCACATGTGAGTTCCTGATTGGCTCATAGACTTTAAATTGTGGTGACGTCACAGATTTTTTAATAGACTTAATGGATCAAAAATTCATAATTGAAACATTTGTAATTTACCTTGTTTGAGGTCTGAGGTCTGAAGTCTGAGGTTCTGTGTGGGTGGTCTATGGGGAAAATGCTTTTTGAGCCAGAGTGGGATTCTTCGCTGCAATACCGCAAGTGGCCACTGGGAAAAAGGCTGAGCAGCAGAGCCCTATCCAGCTCTCATAATACATCCATGCATGTGATAAATAAATAAATAAACACATTTGTGAGAATGTTAAAATGCATTCATGTATTTTATTTCATTTCTTTTTTGATAGAAAGCTGATAATCCGATACAGTGGTATCTTTTTAAACAGGTGCATCTAGTGACGTCAGCTTTTGCCTGTTAATTGGCTCAGGTGTGTGCACGCGGACGGGAGCGACTGAGGAGGAAGAAGAGAGAGCAGCTAGCTAACGTTGTAGTATTATTTTTATGTGACAATGTTTATGTTTTTTATATCACAAATTGTGCAGACTATCAGTTAGGTAATCTGAAAGAGGACGTGATTTGTGAGTAACTTAACTGAGTGGTGAATTAGCAATGTGAAAGGACTGCTGCCTGCTGCTAACAAACTAGGCTCCACACAGTAGCTTTGTCTGGACTGTTTCCAACCTGGAAACTAGAGACAACAACCAGACAGTGCTCAGAGTTCCTCTATCAACGCTGGATAACCACCAAACCCCCTGAATATATCCCAGTGGTGCCATCCTGCTCCTGGAGAAAGGCTTGTGGACTATTATCTCTCTCTGGAGGATCACATCACTTCAAAACAAGGTACCTGCCTGTTTTGTTTGTCTTTTGCTCTAGTTTGAGTCAAGTGACCACTGAGTTTTTGGTCCCTATCTAAAGCATCTCATCAGGCTGGGTGTGTTTATTTTTTTCAGAGGTTGAAGGACATAGCTTGACTTAGCTTAGACCTATATGCATTAGACTGTGGTGCTAGTTTACTGTGTTAAAGGGTTAGTAGACTCAATTTTTCACATTGTGGTCTCATAATATTAAGTTATATGGTGGGATAGGCCTATAAGATGTCTTGATTGACCAGAGATGAATAACATTAAGGTAATAGGGATGAAAGACTCAGAGACCCATAGATGGAGGATAGATGGTCTATTATTGGTCAGTAAATCTTGCTAGTCTGCTGTGAGGTTTCCCATTCGCTACATCTTCCAACAGTGCCTGAGCAGCCATTGTGTGTCATTAGGTTTTGTTATTGCATGCCTTTTTATACCCATCCATTTGATTGTGTCTGAAAACCTATCCACCTTCAGGTGTGGGAATTATTCTGATTGTAACTGACAGTGAAAGAGCTATTATTATTGATAGCTCTGTGCAATGAATATGTGATAACAACAATATATGAAGCGATTCACTCATCTGCCTGACAGAGGCATCAAAAAGGCAATATGTCCTACAGTGCACCGTATTATTTATGAGAATAAACAGCATAATATGCAAGTACTGTTTAATCATTACAGATCTAATAAAATAACGGTCTGATTAAAGTGTATGTGAGAGATAATGTTTAATCTATTTTACACAGTGGTATCAATTTCATCCTTCTGCTATCAGAGTTGCAGTTTCTCTTATTACAGTTTATGTGTATGCGTGGGTCAAAGTTTCTGTGGAGCACTGCACTTCTCCTGTCCAGTTTGGTTTTTTTATAAATCCGAAAGTTTGCTTAAAAGTGGCTGACATCTTCTTTTGCCTATGCTACATTTATAAATAAGGCCCTTGTGCCTACTTACAGTTGCTCAACTATGATTGGAAAGTTACTTTTCAGGGTTAAGAGTTAAGAAAAGTCATTTGGTGAGGACAAATATATTTAATAGATGAAGCCAGAAGGGATTGTAGGGTTGCAAGTACAAGCTCCAATAACTTTGCTTTCAAATGCTTTTCCGTAGTTAGCTTCCATCCTTGTTACAGCCGTGCAGTAGCCCTCCTACACTGCTGCTTGTCACAATGCATTTAGATCAATACTCCCTTTCAGTCCCACATTCTCTCGCTGATTAGAGACTCACAATGGTCACAGGTCAGAATTCAATAAAGATGAACCTTGATCTGCAGATCTGCTGGAACTATCTCTAACGTAACTGTAAATACATTCTCTGTATATTTGCAGATATCTGTTGTAACCATGGTGGTCAGGGTCTGTCTCTTTCTCTTTGAATACTCTTAAAGTAAATCATAAAAACTGAAGGATGAAGAGGTAAAGCTGGCCTTGATGGCAGCTGAATCCAACTTAATTTGTTCTTTGCAGTTTCACGTGCTGCCTGTAGCACAAATGCTCACAGTGTGTCAGTGGGGGTTTGATAAGGGTATTCATAGATATCATTTACTCAGTCATTACTCCGTAAGGGCCAGATGTACTGCATAAACGGCTCACGTTGGTGATTATTTAAAAAAACACATGCAGTGAAACGCATGCTTTACACCAGGCAACACACCTTTGAGTCAGCCAGGCTGAGCGTGAAATAGCAATGAGACATGAACATCAAAGAGGGAATTTTTTTGTTTGCTTAAATTTTCCTCAGCATTTCACTGTAGCTTATGTGTAACGTCTCAAAAGAATTTGATATATTTAGCATTTAACTACATGTCTTTATCTACAAAGAAGATTTTAACTCTAGCCCAGTGGTTTACATATTACTATCAACTGTACGGTAACATGAGAATAATAATTCTGCTCATATTGGCTCATTAATTAGACTTAATGAAGTGTGCTCAGGCAAAAGGATATTATGGATCACAATATGTGCAGTAGTGTGTGTATAATAGCTTTGTGTAACAATACAGTGGCTCTTTTGGCATTGTTGATTAGTGTCCGAGCTGCAGGTAGTGTGCCAAGTGTCAGGAATTGACAGCCTTAATCCCCTGTGGCATAATTGAGTGCCGTATTAGGACAATTTGTGAGGGAACATTAATTAGGCAAAACTAAAGGCAAAAAGCTTGTTGTTCCATGACCTCGAGAACAACACAGCAGAGGTCGCGTTAACCAAATATTTCTCGTCATTGAGTTTTTAATAGTGAGGTAAAAATCTGAAGGCTGTTCATCATTTTGACAGATTACACTGAGGGTGATCTACCGTAATGTAAAGTTATTCACACCCCTGTCCTGTTGGTGGTGAGAGCGCATATTAATTAATTAATTATTATCTAGTCTTGTCTTTGGTCACACATGCTTGATCTTGTTGTCCAGGTGGCTTTAGCTGCATTGCTGAGTGTCTGAATTTATTTTTTAGATCCGAAACTTCGTTCAGGATGCAAAATAATCCCTGTTGAAAAATATATGTTTTGGTTTGAGTCAGGTCCTATGGTCATGAGCTTTGGGTAGTGACCGAAAGAACGAGATCGCGGGTACAAGCGGCCGAAATGAGCTTCCTCCGTAGGGTGGCTGGGCTCTCCCTTAGAGATAGGGTGAGAAGCTTGGTCATCCGGGTGGAGCTCGGAGTAGACCCGCTGCTCCTCCACGTTGAGAAGAGCCAGTTGAGGTGGCTCGGGCATCTAGTTAAGATGCCTCCCGGACGCCTCCCGGGTGAGGTGTTCAGGGCACATCCCACCGGTAGGAGACCCCGGGGAAGACCCAGGACACGCTGGAGAGAATATGTCTCTCGGCTGGCCTTGGAACGCCTCGGGATCCCCCGGGAAGAGCTGGACGAAGTGGCTGGGGAGAGGGAAGTCTGGGTTTCCCTGCTAAGGCTGCTGCCCCCGCGACCCGACCCCGGATAAGCGGAAGAAGATGGATGGATGGATGGATGGATGGATGGTTTGAGTCAGGTTTGGGCATAAAAATGACTTGGTTAGGTTTACGTAATGAAAATGGGTTTGTGTTACAATAATTGGTTGGTTATGGTTAAGAAACAATGTGGTTTGTGTTTAAATGACTAGTTTGCTAAGTTTATGGGATGGTCAGCCGTGACTCAGAAGGTAGAGCGGTCGTCCACCAGTCGATGTGTCCTTCACCCCCAATTTGCTCCCGATGGCAGCGCCAACGGTGTGTGAATGTGTGAGTGCCTGTTAGCGTCCTCCTGATGAGCAGGTTGGCACCCTGTATGGTAGCCCCTGCCATCAGTGTGTGTGACATGTAGTGTAAAAGAGCTTTGAGTGGTCAAAAGACTAGAATAGCACTATACAAGTACAGTCCATTTACATTTACATTCACTCACTTTTTTTGCTCTAACAATAACATTTCCTGATTTTGTCCTTTGCTTTGCATCGTATTTCCTAAGGCAGTGGCCTTTAGAAAGGGCTTTGTCACATGAATGTAAACAAATATCCTTTTTGGACTTTTGCAGAAATAACTGATTCTATCTTTCTTGATCAGATTGTCTCCTTGAATTACTGGTTTGCTAACTGCTGGCTTATTTACCCAAAAATTTAGCACAGCTTTGTTGACACACAGCTGGTCAACAGTGTGAAAATAAAACTTAGTCTCATTTTTCTGTGATCTTCTGTTTTATTCATGTTGTTGTGCCGACGCTACAAGCTAATCTCTTCCAAGATAACCAAAAAACACTCCACATCGTGTTACATTTGAGTCATGACAAACCGCATAATTGTTTTTCATGTGAAGATCAGCCATTGAATGATTTGCCTGGCAGTTCATTTCAGCTTCAAATATCTCCACTACAATAACATGTGGTAAATTCAGGAAGCAGCTGGAATTTGTAGGAAACAAGCTCTTTATTTAGACATGTGGAAATGTGCAGGAAATGTGTGGGTCTTTTGGGGTCTCTGCCATTGTGGATGAAATAGCATGAATCTGAAATTGTTGATACTGTGATTATGTGTGTACTTACATAATAGAGGAATTACACAGAGCAGGCTTACCAGTTTAGCCAGATAACTTCAAAAATGACATATCTTCTGGAGTTTTGCTTATCAGCTGTAAACATCTGCTGGTGTGACTGACTGATACCCCTAAACCTAATATTCCAGTTTTGTATAACAGATTCAAATCAATATAGCTGAGCGATCCTGTAGCCTGCTCATTTCAATGTTTATCTGGATAAATCTGTAATCTCTCTCTCTCTCCTCATATCTCATTGTTGCAGTTTGCACGCACCCCCATCTGGCGAGGAGTCGTGGAGTGTCACTAAATGAGCAGACGTCAAGTCGCAGTGAGTGTACAGATATTGACATGCAGCATTGTGTTTTAAACCAGTTCAACAGCATTGTGATTTATTTCGTAGTATGCTGCTGCCTTCAGGAGAGAGCAATGCTGCTTACTATACCGCTTTACTGTGCGTTGAACACGCATGTTTCCACATATATTTGATGCCAGTTGTGTAAAAAAAAAAAAAAAAGCCCATGAGAATATAAAGATATATCATATTACCAAATTTTAAATGTTTGAGGATGGTTTATGTCATGAATCAGTAGCCAGTATATGAAAACATGTCAAGTACGATGAATAAAAAAATATTTTTTTCCATCCAAAAAAAGCAAATGAAGTAATATTTCCCAGTATTTCATCTACAATGAAATAACATCTTCACTCCACATTATGAGTCACATTCAATATCAAGACATGAACTCATAAGCCTGTGATGCACTGCCACCCGTAGAGCTCTTCAATTAATTTTGGCATCTTCTGCAAAATCACATCACTAAAATGAAATGTGAACAGATATGCAGTTAAAGTAGTGAACACAGCGTCAAGCTGGACTCCATTTCCTTCATGATAACGCCTTCCCCCCCTAAAATGAATCCAACACAGAGAATTACCTACAGTGTCATTTTCTCTGCATGATCACACAGATTTTTCTATTGCATTTTTTTTTTTTTTTTTTTGTGCAGAAAATGTATCAGTTTATCTTCGCCATGTAGTGGAACTTCCTCACCAGTGATGCCGCTGTCAGCAGTGCAAACAAAAAGCTGATTACAGAGCAGAATTATCTAGATTGCCTGTCTCTCTTTGCATCCAGAGATATCATAGCACCAAAGAACAGAGAAAGGTACTTGCCTTGCACAAACTTGTTTATAAGATAATATCTTTTACGATAAGTCCCCATTCCCAAGCTCCGCCCCAAACAATATAAATGTATATGAGGGAAAACTAGGCCAAGCCTGAATCAGAATTTCAATAGACCCCATTTTTGTTTAGACTTGCAATTTCAGCAGTAAGCACCACCACATCCAGAATATCAATCAAAAGCTGTTACTCTATGTGTCTGAGGAGTGTTTTGAGAAAGACACCATCCTGTTCAGTGGAAGTGGCGCCGATGGAAAATATCTACAGTAATCACAACCAAAGGCAAATGTCACAGATTGTTACTTTTTTCCCTCTACATGAATTATTCCTCTGATATGAATTGCTGGCAGCTCTGTCACCTTTCTCTCCCCCGCACTACTATCAACGCCTCGACATTTCCGAGACCTGCGTGACCTCTCCATACATTAAACAGCGACATTAACTGCTGCTCTGCTTGCTGATTCTCTCGCGCCGTTTTATTGGAATGATGCTGAGAGATATTTGGCTGCAGAGGCCAAAAATAGAAAGTGGGTGATGATGGATCGTAAAGTATTTGGTTTATTGGACTTAATGGAGCTCAGTTTATGGGTAGAATTGTGAACCACTGAAATAGGAGTGTCAGTGGCGTATTGTAGTTACCATAAAGCCCTCATCTGCCTTCCGAGCGCTGCATAAATGCAACCTGGAGGCTTAGTTAGTCATATGTTAGAAAAGAATAATGAATGAGAATCCTACGAAACGAGAGAGAAATGAGGGTCGGCAGCATAATGAGTTCAAACTGAGGTATTCTGACTATTCAGAGCCAGAATACAGCCGCTCGTTGTGCACGAGTTGTTGTCATTTAATTGCTGTGTTTTTACTTTCAAAGGAAGCGAAATCATCTTAAGATGTCAAAGCATTTTTTTTGGGATGCGAGAGCAACCATGCTGCGCCATCTCCACTTCAAGCGCTCTTTCCTGTGGTACCTGCCAGAACTTGACAGACAATACCTGCCACCTATGGTTTCCTTAGCGTGAACGAAACAAACAGGAAAGCTGACGGGTGCACAGAGATGTAAGAATGTTAAATTGGCAGGCTGCACAGGTTTGCCTGCGAACCCTCAGAAGCACATTTTAGCCCTTACAGCTGATTGACTCCTTGCTCTGCCTCATTAGTGAGTTCGGAGAGGAAAGTTTTATGCAGGTGGGGCGGGGAGGGAGTTTCATAGAGCATGAAGGCCAAATACACCGCTTCCCATGACAATACCAAGGACAGTGCTCTGCCGACCACAGAACCATTGCAGAGACGCTGGCTCATTTAAAAGACGCTGGCTCATTTAAAACGCTGTTTCATATAATGGGAGCGAGCCGAGAACAAATAAACCAACCTGATAATGAGGCTTTCCCTCAAAGTTTTGTGACATTTTTCCAATAAGAGTCATCTGTGCTTTTTAAGAGACAACAAATATCGCTGGTGCTCGGATTCTAATTTGTTTGGTAATTGTTGGCTGAGCACAGAGTGAGCTAACCATTTTTTTCTTTTGTCAATAACTATTAAAGAAATATAATTAACTGGTTATTCATTACAGTATGGACTACTCTCATAATTCAACTGCTGACGTAAGAGGCACGTTGCAGTACAAAGTAGTAGATGTTTTTACAGTAAGGATGCTGTTTGGGTTAGGGTTAGGCTGCCCACTGAAAACCATGCACATCCTTTGTTCAATGATTTTGATATTTCAGAGAGGTTACAGAGATATTTCAAGCGGAAAAAATGTGTTTAAATAGTATTTCTATTGCTATATTTCAGTATGAAGCTAGTATTAATTACATATTGAAATAAAATTAAATAATCTAACGTCTAATCTAACAGCAAATCATCTGTTACTGTGCTTTACTGTGAAGGCTGTTCTCCTTTGAGAGAAGTTCATGGTTTTTTAATCGTGAGTGATGTTGCAATGTTTCTGATAAAAAACATTTTCAGTCTGTTTTCAGTGAATGTGATGTGTCTGAAGTACACGTTAAGAGATGTCAGATATATTTTACAGAGATAAAAGGACACAGATCAAGCTAATTTACACAAAGGGAAGTACAAAACCACACTAGAACCTTGTGTGTGTGTGTGTGTCTGTGTGTCTGTGTGTGTTGTATGCAGCTGTAATGTATTCAAAGCAGTTACTGTACGAAGGTTTATTCAATTAGCTGTGATTCTGATGCTTTCCTAATTAGTGAGGAAAAAATAATTATACTCAGATGACATCCTTTGGGGACACCTTTCCACTCAGCTTGATCGCAGATGCACAAATTAAGAAAAAAAAGAAACATACAAAGATACACCCCTGAACGCAAATAAAAACTCAATCATCCCATTGTGAATTAGTGGCGAGAAACAGGTGGACATGAGCAAATTGTCCCCCCCCCCCCCCCCTCTACTGAAGTTTGTCTGTCCGTGAAGTGTCACCTCCTCTCAGCTGTTTTGCATTTTAAGAGCTTGGAGCGATGTTAGCTACTGTTTGGAAAAATGATGACGTATTTCCTCACAAAATGACTGATAGTAAAAATGAGCGGAAATTACGGTGCTTTTTATGAGATAGTAGGTGACTGATGACCTTAGCTGACAAAACGCTTTTAAGAAATGATTAATTTGTCTTTTCCAAAGTGTTAAATGATGGATTTCACAGCTTGACGTTTTGTCTTATAATGCGAGGCGCTACTCAGAAATAGAACTTCTTAAGAAATACTCAAATTTGTTATCGTCTGCACAAGAACAGACACAAAAAAAGTGATTCAGACTGATGGTGGTTAATGCTGACATTTATAAAGATAATGCTGATTCATGCCGTTCTGACAGAAAGGTTGACAGTCAAATAAAGGAAGAGTTTTCAATATGAGATATAGACTGTTTGGAAAAAAGTGACTTCAGTTCTTTTTTTCTTGTATAAAAGTAACAGATTAGCTGGTTTACAGACTAAAACGGAAGTTATAATAATTGTAATCATATTTCCCACATGGCCGTAGGTGAAGCTGGTTTCACCAGAGGAGTCGATCCTTCACTTCATCACCCGCCACCTCTTTCTTTTTGGTTTGTTAAATTTGGGCCTAATTGCGACGCCACAGCCAGCACAATAAAGGCAAAGAGGTGCTGACAGAGGTAGGAGGTAAAGTGGAGGATAGATTGGACGCTGCTGGGTCCATGCTCACACCGCTGAGAACAAAATAGAGGTCCGTTTTAGTAATGGTGGCTGGGGAAAATGAAGCTTGTAGAAATAAGAGGATGTTGGTATGTGCTGGCTTCTTCTGTTGCAGCTCTTTTACTGTCTTTAATGACATCAAGCCATCATAGGTCTCTCAACTTATACTTTGTAATGTATTTAAGCTTTATTTAACCTGATGTAAGTTCTGTTTACGTCTGATCTGGACCTGGCTGAGACTAAATGTTTTTTACTCCAAAAAAACAATCTTAAAGGCACAGTCACACCAGCAAAATAGCACCGCAAAGTTAATCTGTGTGTAAAATAGATGGTGATAGAGGCCTAATGATATTATGAGTCCTTGCAGTGCTAGTTAATAAATCACTGTAGCTGGCGAGTTAAAAGCTAACCAAGTCTGACAGAAAAGTTCTGATGTCTTGTTTCTATTTTCTCTGTAATATGCAGACAGAGGAGGGTTAAATAAAAGATGCAACACAGCTAATAAACTATAATAGCTGACTCTCCATTAGCTCTCCGGTCCCTCAAAGGTCAGAACTGTGAAGAGACATTAATTGAAATTAATTAATTTTTGTGGCAGACTTCTGCTGTTCTAAATGCTGGTGTGACTGCACCCTTAAAAAGTCTATACGCTTGAATTTAAAGTCTCAAGAGCATAAATAATTATGAATATGAGTCTTTCACCATACAATTTACAAAGGTTTTCATATAATTTCCTTCTGCTGACTATCACAAGGGCTGGAACAAAAAACATAACAAAGGAAATAAAATAAAAAGACCCTTAAAAATGTCATTTTAAGATTTACAGTCAGAAGTGAAAATGGGAAAAAGTGCATAAATGTAGCCTGCTCGTTTTCTCTGATTTTGAGCATATACAGCTTTCCGTCTGATTGTGTTTGAAATAAAAAGGCTGTTGAGAACACAGCGAGCATGCATCTTTTTACAGTATATGAAGGCACGGCAGATCAATTCTTCTAAACCGCCTCATGCTTTCTGTAGTAAACCATGACTGTGTGTAGTCTGTTGTTTCTGCTGCTGTCAAAATAAGTTTTTCTCTGCTTTATAGTTCAAGGTGCCTTACCGCAGCCGTAGCATGACTACAGCATCGTTGTGTTGTGAGTTTGGCAGCAGACTGGAAACACTAAACCTGTTGTTTTGAAGCATTTGCAGTACAGTTAATGCCGATCTGTTTCTGTTAAAACATGATGTGGATTACAGTGTCTGTGCTTAATGAACTAGATTGAAATGTAAATGTGACTCACTTGAAAGCAGCTGTTTAATGATGAGTCTGTTTGTACTTCTGCTTTAACGAGGACGCTGAGTTAAATGACCTTGTATTGAGGCGGTGTGATGGAAACTAGAGCCTGAATGCTGTTGGACATCATTTCCCGTTTTGAATGCTGCCAATTTTGTATTTTAGCATTTAAATACATTTTTTTTAAGATCCTTTTTAAAAAGCTGTGTGACATTTAACAGCATTATTGTTAAGACACAAATAAGTAACCGTGTCAACTATGTCAGTTATAACCACAACAGAAAGAAGACTTTTATTACAACCAAAACCACAGTCTTGAAGGTGGCTCTTTGTGAAAATAGAAGAGCGAAAGCGTGGGTTGTTTGTCTCACTAATGTCACTCATTTTACTTTTAAAGCAGGTGCATTTTGGAAAATATGCTCTTGAACTGAACCTGCTTCGTTTAATGGAAGCTGTGCTGTTGGAGGTGGAGGGCTGCAGCCCTCCAGGGATCCTTGATAAAAAGCCATTAGTCTCCTGTGGGCAATACCTGGTACTTTACAGTATATAATGGACTTAACATGCCAGTCGTGTAGCTTTGTGTTTTGTATTTTATCATCGTACTGGGATTAATCCCTAAAGGCTGATAGATGCTAAATGAATATTTATGACCCCAAACAGTGAGGGTGAGTACAGTAAACACACACAAACTACAACCTCTCATTTCACCACAGCGTGTGAGGATGTTTGTGATTGTGCGCATTTCGAACTGGCCAACGTAATCAAATCTTTATAATATACTCTTAACCAAAGCACTCTACTATAACATTAGTTTATAGATTTTGTTTGACTGTTAAAACAACTACTACTGTACCACATTAATGCTGTGAGCAACGTTGACATGATATACAGTTGCTTATCAAAGACCAACTCATCAGAGCTATGCCACAGGCTAATCATGTACTTTCTATTGCTTTTTGTAAGGTTACACAGCTTTGATGAGCATCCAGACTAGTCGGTAAGTGCTAAATAGGTAGCATTGATTAAAAATAAAATAGTCTCAGTAAAAAGATGTCAGAGTTTACCATCAGCATGACTCATGTTGAGAGGAACAAAACTCAAAAACCACTGGAAATTGATTGTGATGCTCTTGGTTTCTAAAGGCTGATTTCTGATAATTTGGGTGACGTACTTTATCTATTTATTTTTTTGGACTAACTTATAATACAGGTGATTTTTCTTTTCCAACGATTCACATGCTGTGTGTAAAAACAGCTTTTTATGCTCATAACAGGTTTATATAAGTGTGCTTGGGTTTGAAAGTTCAGTTCAGCAAAAGCCTTTGGTTCCTCGTTAACCGTGGCATAACAGGCAAAACTCTGAGGTCAATGTCAAGTGTCAGCTGCTGTGTTAAAGTATAAATGGCCGAACACATTACAAACCTCTTGTAGTAGAGCCACCAGTCCAGCTACAGCACAGGTACCCACACAGAAACTCTCTCAAAGGGCCATAAATGTGCTTCTGGTGACAGTCTGACAGTAGCTCTTCATGACTCATTTGTACTCACTTTAATATCTCTAAAATGAAAGCAAATGATTGACATTGTGCAGGATTCTTTGATCCTCTGAGTCAAGAGTTTTTGATTTCACACTCTTGTTAGAAAGACTTCCTGGTGTGCGAGAATAATCATTTTTGAATGTAGGGCTGAAACCAACAATTATTTTTATTATCAGTTAATCTGCTGATTATTTTTGATCATTAGTTAATACCAAAACAGAAAATAGTCTAAGAGTCCAAGGAGACAGCTGTTCAGAACCTCAAGATATTCACTTACATAAGTAAATCTGCAAAGATAAGCAGCAAATCTTCACATCTGAGAATCTGGTCCCAGCAAATGTATTATTGTATTAAATTAATTTCCTAGCAAATGAAAATTAATGAATAGATAATTCACCTATGAAAATAATTGTTCATTGAATTTTCTGTCAATCAACCAATCGAATACAGGCATCTAATGTTTCAGCTCTAGTAATCAGCAGGCCAAAATCTCCCCTTGACTTACATGTTGATCCATGCAAGATTAAACCAGTGGCCACATTTCCATTAAAGTCATGGTCCCCAGATGTTTAACCCTGTCCATTATGACACTCTTGTGCTGCCCAACAGGCAAAAATATCACATTTGAACATAAAAGATATAAGCTAAAAAAGCATGATGCCACAAAATTTGCTTTACAAGTTTATACGATTGTGGGTTGTAAAAGAGAAACTTTGAAGGGTTGTAATTTTCCTTTACTAGATAAAACTATTGATTCTCACTGAAAGGGAAGTCTGACTGGCTCATGACATCTGACAACAGTGAAAAGTTGTACTGTGACTTTACCGCGATAACAAGATTCATGAGCAATCAGTTAGAGACTAAATGCTCCTGGTTGGTTCATTTAAATCATCATAACACATGGTTTGTGTCATTCTCCCACTGCATACTGAGCTGCACAGGAAATTTAGTTTCCACCTATTGGAAGTGTTAGTGACACACTCTGCCCACTGAGATTTACACAACCACAGAGTAACCTGACAGCGCTTCAGATTTGCATTTAAGTCTTTCTGGTGTCATTTTAAGAAACTGGGATGGCTTTCATGCAAATGCTGAAACTCTCCCACATGACAGTGTCTGTTTGGTGGTTTAGGGTTCTTCTTAAAATGATTTTTCTGCAATGCAGTTCAAACCATCCAGCTAACTCACTCTTTTTTTTTTAAACATCAGCTGTTTGCTTGGGTTGCACAAAATTGCAAATCAGCAGCTGGTGACACTCTCCGTCATGTTTGCAATGAGAGAGAGAACGCTAGGAGAGAGGAGAGGAAGCAGAAACAGTATCTAACACCTGCAAATGGAAACTGTCACAGCTTGATAACAAACCAAGAGGAGGCTGAGCAGAATAAACACTAAGCTCTCCAGTGTTGCTGCTTAATGAGGTTTTCACTGGCAGTTTTGAGCGTGACTCAAACGGCGAGCGGGCGTCGGTGACCCCTGTGCGGATCTGTAAGTCTTAGTGGCCATACATTTCATTCTTCACAATGACCGAGATCCTATAGAATATCATAAAAGGAGTCACCGCCATGGCTGGGTGCTCGGCTCTGTCTTTTGATTTAGTGCAGGGAGACGGCCAGAGACACTGACGCAGCCTTGCATGACCAGAGGCAAATGAAACAGGAAACTGGCCGCCTCATCTTCTCAAGGGTGTCTGAGAGGGTGGGAGGAGGGTAGAGGTTGGGTGGGCAAGTAGTGATAGGGGTGGAGGGGGGGAAGTAAACTAATGAGGACATATGTACATTCCCCTATGCCCCACACAAACTGAGATGAGAGAGAAATAAACAGTATTTTACCTGTGCACCTGAACTTGCATGTACTATACAAACCTGGATAGCTAAAGTTTGCTATCTATAGCTACTAAATAATAATACTAATACGGTTGATAAATATGCATTACATAGCCGGCCGGATAAGTAAATATGGAGGTAGCTTTTTCCATTTATTATAAATGGATAACTGCTCTCAAGATAAAGAGATATATGAGAAAGAAAAAAACTAACTGGATTATCTGAGACATCCAGAGGTGTGCAATCAATTGTGGTGTTTTGTTTTTTGTTTTTTTTATTCTAGTGCAGTAACAAGTCCTTTTTGGTGTTGCTTTGAGATAGTCGTGCTAAATTTCAGAATATTACTGGGCAACTGCACTGGGAAGTGAACTAATCTCCCCCCTAAATTGTTTCTTGTAAAATGAAGTCAAAGAGGCTGTTCACCGTCCATATATTTATGATCAATAAATATAGATTTATCTGGGTTTTCAGTGGAAGTAGCCCAGTCACTATTACTGCAGTGTGACTCACTTGTAAACTGCATGTAATGCTGTAATTTATGTCAAAGAATCTTACTGTTTGGACCTTTTTTTCAATAAATATGTCCAGGTAAGCCAGTAAAATCATGTTGAAAATATAGTGATCATAGTTATAATCTACTGAACTAAATATTTCAGTGAAATTGAACCGCTCGTCCAGGTTTTACAGACAGCTCTTTGCTTGCTGTGAGCTGTGCTGCGATCAGCAGCTGTAGTGTGAAACACAGACTTTGGTAAAAAACAACAAGCATGAGTCAAGCCTGTGCTCCATGAAATCAGATTTACTTTCATATATCTCCATTAAATCCTCATGTTTCGATCGCATTCTGACCAGCCAGGTAGCAATAAAGACTGAAGTGTCTGCCTACACAGGGCTGATGGTGAGCTGCCGCCCCACTGATCTCTGTTAACTCTGTACTACACTTCTTGCTTTTAATCTCATTAAAAATCTACGAAATTATGGAATTTGGTGAATTAAGTAGTAAGACGGCAAGTAATTCCTGCTGGGTTTAATTAGCTAAATTACTCCACACAGCACATTTACATCCAGACTGTGGAGGTCAGACAGAAGTGGTATGTTTGTTATTTTTTCACAAAGTCTGTGTCTTAATTAAATTCAGACTAGTTATTAAGAGTCTGAATAACTTCCACATTCAGACAGACTACCTTCATCTGTTGGAGGGGGCGACTGCTGACTCTCAGTTTAAATGTGTTCAGTTACTCTGCCAGTATCGGTGCTTTAGAGCACAATCAACTGCCAGATTTCTCTATAGATTACCAATAGGTAGCTATTGCTAGCTAGCTAGATGTCCAATTAGCTGTCGGTTTTTTACTAGATAATAGATTTACAGTAAGGATGGTGGATAAACATTGAGCAGTGATGTCATTTCACTTAGTTACCCAGGAATGTTCTAGAAAATACTGTCATTGTCTTAAAGCAACACACACAACAAGACTGGTTGCTGCACTAGAATTAAGAAAATGACAATTTACTGAATGCATTTAGATTTGTCAGATAATTTCATATGGTTGAATTTTACCCTTTTTAAAGAAAACCTCATATGGCAAAATAATTTATTTTAGTGGATGTATGAAAATCAGTTTTCAACCTCTTCCTGTTTTAGAACGAATGTTTTCCCTCAAGTGTGCATCATCTTGACTCTTTTAGATTAGAAAATATCATATTTCCCCGCTGACTTTGATCCTGTCAGAGTAGCTCGTGATCCAACGCTGGGTCGTGACTCACACGTTGAGAAACACTTCAGTCCATTAATGCTCGCACAAACATTTCACCCACAACACTCAGCGCGCGCACCGAACGTCTGTATGAAAAGTATTATTAATGTATGTGTGATCAAGGAGCGAGGTTGGTTGCAAATGGAGGAGACAGGCTGGAGAAATTGAAGGCTGTGAACTCATCTGAGCTGCAGATTAGATGACATCAGGCCTATGGGAAAACAGGTCACATGTGGGGTTTTTTGTTTTCACTTTAACTTTAAAAAAAATCTTGAAATGATAAAAAAACAGAAAACATTTGTGGATGACATGTAAACACTTGTGCTGAAGTGTCTATGTCCTGCATTCAAGCCTTTTAACGGAGGCTCTTAACAAGAATGACTTTGAGTGATTTAACGGTTTCTAGTGTTCCTCAAGGACACTTTGGATAGTATGCCTCTTCTGGGAATCTAACCCGTGATCTTTTAATTACAGCACATCTTTGTGAACACTACACTACCACGTCACTTTTAACTCATTGTGTAGTTCACTTTCCGTAATCCATTTAGGTGTGGGAAGCGCGGGCTTCATTACAAATGAAATGGTCCGTGCACATTAGGGGGAGGAGAAGGGAGTGTCATATTAGCAAAGTGGACTTATATTATACGCTGTCACTTCCCTGCCTTGAGATGTACTTTGACATTTACAGAGAAAGCTCTCGTCTTCATGGTCCTGTAAGTGGTCCGACTCTATTATATGCAGCGGTGACACTTGAACCACAATATGCCAAAAGTGCACAAGGATGATTTTCCAACAGTCTGGCTATGACCGAATGCCGTTAAATTGCCATTTAGTTGATGCTTTCCTTCCAAAGACTTTCACGGGGCTCAAGCATCAGCGGTAAGAATCCGTATCCCTGGCGGTGCATATTCACTTCAACCATGTTTGAAGCAATTTTATTCAAAGTCTGCATTTCCTCCTTCACTTTATATCAGTTGGACAGGTGAGAAGAATGCCATTCAAACAGTGCGGGTCACTGGTCGGAGAATGTAATACAAGTCAACAGCAGGAAAGAACCCCAAAGTGCAGCCAGTATTACGGTTATTAGAGGACACATAGATATCTTACAGCAAGCCGGTTCTGGAAAGAATAAAATGAAGTGAGGGCGGTGTGGAGAGATGCTCAGATTCATCTATTTCTTCATGCGTTCTTAACCTTTTAAACTCACGATTCCCTATAGAGTTCCCTCCTCATGCTTCTTTTTTTAAATTTTATGATAAAATACATCTCCAAAACAGAAAAATATTTCAAGTGCACAAAAGCATCTCATAAATCTGTATCAGCTTATTACACCAACAGTATATATTGCTGACAGTGAGTAAAGTATTCAGACCCTAGATACTGTGTTTTTACGGCTGCAGCATTACATCAATTTGAAATACTTTAGATGTCTTGTGCATAATTTTATGGACATTCTCCTGGAAGCCAGCCTGACATATTTGTATCCTCAGAAACCCGGGAATCTCCGAGTCTGGCAGAATTTAGTGATATAAACCCTGTGAGGGTGAATCATGGCACATGGTGCAATAAGATCCCTCGTGCTTAGCCACTCGTAGAGACAGGAATCAGATTTGTTTGGGCTTCTACTGGATGAGTATGATAGTCTGAGACACCTGTCAGTCAAGGAAAATTACCTTAATTGTACCTTAAAACATACAGCACCTGTCATTAAATGTTTCCTGTTAAGACAGTAACTTTTAAATATCAAAGCCAAGTAAGTATTTAAAAACTAGCTTTATAATTCTTTCTGCAGAGACTTGTTTATTCTTGCTGACGTCCCTTTAGTCAGTTTCTTGCTTATCAAGGCCCTTCATCTCTCTTGCCAGACAAAAGCATAAATATTTGATGACTTTAATATACAGCATATAAATATCTAGCCAGCAATAGATAATAAAATCTCCGTTGTCAGTTTAGCTGACAAAATCAATGATCACCAGTCAGAAATGAGAGACCTGCTTCTTGTTTGCCTGTCAGAAATCAAGGACCCATTGTTTCAACAAATGACTGAATTTTAGGTTGTAAATGAAAGAAAGGAGAACTTGATATGCTCAGCAGAGGTAATTGCAATGCAGACTATGCTGGGCATTAAAGGTTTATTTTTTCAAGTCTGTCTTTAGACAATACTCATTGTTTAAGTGTGATGGGATCGTCTAATGTCCAGTATGAACAGGAGGAAAGAAAAATAATAAAGGTGTCAATGTTCATTTGAGCACCTGATTGTTTTAGGACAGACTAGATACATTGTGAAGCTGTCCTTTAAAGAGGATTTGCATCTTGATAAATTATCCTGCTGGCTTTGACTTTATGCTGTAGTATCCGCTCAGAGTGAAAACAGCCTTCATGCCTTAATGCCATTGACCTATGCAGCAGCACACCTAATGAAAATAAACACATTTTAATTCCGCCATGCAATTTGTGACAGATTATCATAAGGTTTCACTTTTGTGAGCACGCCTCTGGATGTAATTCAGTATGATTATGGTCAAAAGTTCATTATAAAAACAAATAGGTGAGATCAATGTGGCGACACTGATAACAAGGTTCTTTTCCTCATCTCTGTAATGAATGGAATAATCAGCTCAGTGAAGCTGCTGTCGAATGAACGTCAGCAATAAACCATTTCTCATCCACACTTCTTCTCCCCCGATGGGCTCATTAGTGTGCAACTGAAAGCTGCACGCCACATATTTATTATTTAGTATCTTTTTTCTATTCACCCTTTTTTTGCCTACTTACAATGTTTGCTCTGTATTCCTACACACTTCAGTGTTCTGATCAAACTCTGAACTACTATGGCCTACTTACTCTACTTAATGTGGCTTTCTCACACTTGTGTCACAGTTTTTTTTTTATCAAAGGGGGAAATTACATTTGTAGAAGTGAATAAGACAAATGTAGCTCAGCATTTGTTATAGTTTTGCTGATTTATATAGCAATTAGTTTTAGGTCCATAGTCTTTCAATTAGTTTTTAGTTTTTTCTCTGATAAGGTGATTACAATTCACAGCTAATCAACTCCAGAAATAATCTCATGGCACTAAAAATAACTTCACCCTCGGTGGGAAGTTAACAGGTTGTCGCTTTCAGCATATGTCAACATCACATCTGGACCAACGTCACTGTGGCTTAAGAAGAGAGTATATGCTCATATAACAGCTGCAGTCATTTATTGTACATGCTATGTGTTGCAAAGTTAACACAGATACAGTGTATGCATTACCTGATGAGTAGGGCTCAACTATTGGTTGAAATTTATCGAAATCGCAATACGCTGTTTCCACATTATATTCTATAGACTTAAGAAAACATCTTTGTTTGCTGTAGATTCCCACATAAATCACACCATAACAATTTTAAATTTTTTTTTTAGTTTTTTTTTTTTTAACCCTCCTGTCGTCCTCCCGGGTCAAATTGACCCCATCTCTTTTGACTGTTCCTTCTTTCCTTCCTTCCTCCCTCTTTCTTTAATTTTTCCTTTGTTCTTCCCCTCCTTCTCTCTTTCTTTGTTGCCTCCTCCTTCCATACTTCTTTCCTCACTTCCTTCCTTCCTTCCTTCCTCCTTTCCTTCCTCCTTTCCTTCCTTCTCTCCTTACTCCTTTCCTTCCTTCCTTCCTTCCTTCCTTCCTTCCTTCTTTCCTTTCTTCCTTCCTTGCTTCTTTCCTTTCTTCCTTCTTTCCGTCCTCCCTCCCTCCCTCCCTCCTTTCCTTCCTTCTCTCCTTACTCCTTCCCTTCCTTCCTTCCTCCTTTCCTTCCTTCTCTCCTTACTCATTTCCTTCCTTCCTTCCTTCCTTCCTTCCTTCCTTCCTTCCTTCCTTCCTTCCTTCCTTCCTTCCTTCCTTCCTTCCTTCCTTCCTTCCTTCATTCCTTCCTTCCTTCCTTGACCTGAGGACAACAGGAGGGTTAATAAAGATTATTTCTGGCATAGACACCTTTTATTAGCAGTAGAGAGACAGGAAATCACAGGAGAGGGTGTGTGTGACATGCGGTCTTAACCACTCGACCACCCGTGCGCCCAATGTTGTTTTTTAAAATGAGAACAATTATGTAAACATTATCATTCCCTCTAATATCATAAATCATATCACAATTATAATAATGCAGTCAAAAATAATCAAAATTAGATATGTATATTTTTTCAGAATCGTTGAGCCTTACTGATGCACTGGAAGTTTCACATCTGAATAAAGAAGGTAGGGAAATAGGTCTGTAGTTCTCTACAATTTATGACTCTACAGTCATTTGTTCCCACTGCTTTCAGATAACTGCATGTAATTCAGCAAAGGTCAGGCATTTTCTAGCCATTCCAGTTGTCCTGAATATAAAGTGCAGGCATAAAGTATTTCCTTTGTTGCTTCTTTGTATTTGCAGCTTTATTTTGAAGATGTTTACGTCCACATCTGCTGGACAGTGTAGGACTTGTAACCCTTTTATGTATAGTCCCCTCATTTGAATAAACAGAAAGCAATTAATTGATATAAAGCCCTTATATTTAACATGGTTGCAAAATCCTTTGCCGTCACCAGCTGTCTTAAGTCTTTGACACACAGACGTTGGCACTTGGCAGGTGCTTGGTATCTTAGTTGGTGACACTCTGTCAGGACTTTACTGCAGCTATATTCATGTGTAGCTTGTTTCAGGTTTTTTTTTGCCTTTTGCCCGAATGCATTGAAGCCTGGTTACTGACTTTGCCAGTTAAGAACATTCAACTTAAAAACACCTGGATGCCTTGTTTTCAAGTTTTTTCTACCTTGCCGACGAGGTGACGTTGGCTAGTTTTGCATGTCTATAAATACATTATACATTCTATAGTTGCTAATGTTTTATCATGTGTAGTTTTTGTGTTGTCCACTCGCATATTTGCATCAGATTTCTCAGCTCAATCGTGTACGGATGTATTACAGAAGTTGACATTTCAAAGATTAATGAAAGCTGGAAGTGTGCCGATGAGCAGCTTCCGAGAGCTGGCCAATCAGAACAGCGGGATGGGGGGCCTTAAAGAGACGTGCCATTGGATGTTGACTCTTCCTATCTTTGTGAAGCAGAATTCCCCAAGCGTAGGATTGTTCATCCACTAATAGGGAACGTGAGCTGGGTTTCAAACACGCCATCATTTATTTACCCTTAATCATCATTGTTCAATTTTAAATCAAATGTCTTAGTGATAATGTCACAGACGAGTGCAGTAGACGAGATCCTTCAGTGTTTTACTTTGTTTATAGTGAGAGTCTCAACATTTGTATTTATTATTATTTATTTATTATTATTGCTTTTTTGGTCTTCATTCTGAGTAATTTATTGTACTGTTTATCACAGTATTGATGAGATGTATGATGTGTTGTAATGTTGAATTATTTGTACTCTACAGCAGCAGCATTCCTAATACTGCGCTATACAAACAACCTATGTAATGGAAGAAAATATTTTTTGTTCTTTCTTCTTATAAAAAAGGTTTTGTCTACAAATTTAAAATCAAGGCAAACATATTTCCACCAGTTGCTTTTTCTTAAAACAGAAATGTTAAAAAAATTATTTTGTAAGCCATTTTCAGCCGGTGCTTCAGAACCCACTCATCTGCAGTAATCCCTAAAACTTGTTAGAAACAACTTCAGATACATAATTGTGTACTCACATGCTTTTACTGAGCCGGGAAGCAAAACATTTTATCTTTTCATAACCACAGTTTTGAGTGTTTACTTTTCGAAAACAGCACATCAGAGCTAATACTGAGTAACACACACAAAATCTGTAAAGACTGCTCATTATTAGGTTATGTTGATTCTTTTATCAGGTTTTATTATTTAGGATTTATTAATGTTGATGTGTTAGTTACTAGAATAAGAAATTATGTGTAAATCCAAAAGTTGAGCATGATCGTAGAGTCAGTTGACAGTTAGAAAACCTGTCAATCGGCAGGGAACGTCGACATATAGGAGGAGAGTTAATGAGTAATTCTACAACTTGCGTCAACTTGCCCTTAACTCCAGCTGCAGCTGCTCGGTGTTCACCAGTATGACACTGTGATTGTATTGGGGGTCTCCCAGCTGTGTGTGTGTGTGTGTGTGTATGTATGTGTGTGTGTGTGTGTGTGTGTGTGTGTTAAGCAGGGAGCTGCTGGAACAGAGCATGCATGTTCAATCAACTTCCCCTGGATAAATAATATGGAAAGAGATTAGTGCCAGCAGTGATTGTATTTGTATTGCATATATTTGAATGTCATCCTCACATTAAGCTGTTGGTTTAAAAAAATGAATTTGTTGAATAAATGAATTCTGAAATTAGATTTGAAGGGGAAATTAAATGCAGTGGGCTTGTATGATCTCTGTCAATTTGTGTTAGTTGTCTTCTGTTTGTTGTGAAATCTTGGACAAAATTTAGCCGCTCAAATAAAAACAAGACCAAGAGAAAAGATTAACTGTTTAAAACTAGCAGGATACATACTTCCTTTAACCAGTGAGTTTATGACTTCATAGCATTTTAAAACAATATTATGTTAATAAACAGCTGCCACTGTGGCCACAAGTGGCATTTATGAGATTGTGGTAAATGCTACAACAGGGTGTGACAGGCACAAATAGAGTAGTACAGTCAGTGAAAAACAAGCTGATATGAGCGATATAAGCCTAATATTTGCTAACTTTAGCTAACATCTGCTAATATAAGCTACTTGCCATGCCAGACCAAGTGAGACTGTAGCAGACAAAACCTGAGTGCATTGGAATGCAGCGAGGGAGTTTTACTATGCATGAATTCTTTATTGTATTTATTTTTTATTTATTTGTTTGTACATTAAAAAACGTGTTTTGCATTTTTTCCCCCATTTCAGCAAGAGAAAACAGTTTCTATTTATACACAAGGACATCCACGTATAAAAACACACTTTAACCTACATATACTCAACTATACATGATTTCAAAGTGAACAAACGGTTGTAGGAGAGCTTATAAAGACCTCAACATAACAATAATGAGGGCTGGAAAATGCAAAATAAAAAAAGAGGAGGAAAACAATGTAACATATTTTTCATTCCAGTGGTCAAAGAGACAAAAGAGTCAGCTTTTCATTTGTTGGAGGAACATTACGATATTTCTAATTATATTTAAATATACAGTGCCTTAATTAATTTTGAACAAAGGTTAAAAACATATTAACAGCCAGTTTGTTAAGAACGTATTAATAAACCGATCATTTAAATGATTCAGCTCTTAATGAAGCTAAATGAAATGTGTATATAAAAACTTATTGTTTAAACTCACCTCTGAAAAAACTGAGACATACTGTTTTTTCCCTGCAGTGTCTACTAGTATATAGTAGTAGTGGTAGTAGTAGTGGTGGTGGTGGTGGTGGTGGTAATAGTAGTAGTGGTAGTAGTAGTAGTAGTAGTAGTAGTAGTAATAGTAGTAGTAGTAGTAGTAGTAGTGGTGGTGGTAGTAGCAGTAGTAGTGGTAGTAGTAGTGGTAGTAGTAGTAGTAGTAATAGTAGTAGTAGTAGTGGTGGTGGTAGTAGTAGTAGTACTAGTACTAGTAGTAGTAGTAGTAGTAGTAGTAGTAGTACTAGTAGTAGTATCTTTGGCTCACATGCTGTACTCTTTACTGAAGCTCACCCAACAAAAACTCAGACTTTTATACACACAAACAAGGTGACATTGAGCCAGATGTATTTCTGTGTTTCCAGTTAGAGTGGTAATGTTTGCAGCTAGTAATTATTGATATGAAGACAGCTTTATCACTTGCAGTGACATCAGATCCCCAGACAGCACATTTACAGGTTGACTGCTCCTGAAGTGCTTTGGAGGTATTGATGCAAAAAACCCAAACATAAAGCATCAGTGGCTGTTTTGTGGTTATGTTTTCCTGCAGTGAAGAGTGTCCAAGTATGAACATCCATTCTTTTAGTTTAGCTTGTTTGTATTTATGAAGTGTTGAATTGATATTATTGCTAACTTTTAAGGCCCGCTCTGGTGGCACAGATACCCGTTTTACAGTCTCGGCCGAGGATGAAGGGTAGCCGGGACTTTGGTCTTTTCTGTTCAGGACTCCACTCTCTGAAACAACCTGAGGAGATCAGACTGGCGAGCTCCTTATCTGCTTTTAAATCCTTCTTAAAGCATATTTCAATAAGTGTGCTCTTGCAGGGCTTATAGTCTTAATTCACTTTTATCTTTTAAATCACTTCTTAAAATATATTACTCCCTTAATCTGTTATATATCGCTCAATTCTTATATTATTGATTATTAATGGTGTGTAGTTTTATATTGCTTATTTTACTTGTGTAGCTCCCTTTGCTTCTATATTTCATTCTCAATGTTGTATAATTTTCAAGCAGTTTTTAAATAGTTTTTACCGTTCTTTGTCTGCCATTTTTATTTTGTCCTGTAAAACACTTTGTGACTTTGTATTATGCTATATACATTTTATTATTATTATAAATAATTGTACACAGAAACAAGAGGCCAATCGTTAAGAAAAAAAAAAAGGCTTTGGGTTGGACAATCAGGTCGAAGCACACTGCAAATGAAAGTGAAATTGATCATGTGACCTTTGCCAGCGTATCATCTTTTCACCCCCTCACATACCAATTGATTGGCAGAAGCATCATACTTAGCGTGCTGGTTAGTAATGGAGAATAAAATGGCAGGTGAAAAGAGAAGTGGCTAAAGCAGTAAAGGTTGTATTTGTTTAAATTAATCAACTCAGTGATTGGTTTCTTTGCCATCCAATTACCTGTGTGCATGAATAAAGAACATGAAGTGCACGATTTGCCTGCCTTTTATGTAGAATCATATAGCCACACGTTTAACCACACAAGCCTCGGGCAGCTCGGTAGGTTCGTCATGAATGCATAAAATGTTAAATTGAGAGAGATTTAGTTGTTACGTCCTCACAGTTTTCACACATTGCAAAAGGAAGCTTGAGCTCAGACATCACAGTCTGAGAGGATTAAGACGAGGTGAAGGTTAAATGTTGCTGTGACATTTGCACTAATTCCTCTTCTACTGAAGCTAAATGACTCATTGCTCATTTAGGAATTATTCATTGGCACGTTTTTCTATAATATGCATGATATCGATGCAGAATAATAATAATGATACTTTGGCGTTACTTTGAGATGATTGTATTTAAGGTAATTGATGCTGATAAATTAAAATATATGCAACCATATAACAAGAAAGACTCCAGTAGCCAATAAGACCATAAAGGTAGTATCAACCAGGAAATATTTCTCCCATTTGAATGTTAAAATGTTGGTTATTCAATAACTTAATCATATTATTGTTTATATGTCACCTCAAATTCATCTTAATCTACTAAACCGCATCTAACTGACAGTAAGTAGTGTTAATAATAGAAATACTGTATAATGTATGGCCTGATTCTTCTTCTATGGATTTCCTTTCTTCCCCTGAAGTCTACACACATCATCATAGTCTGGCATCTGACATGACAGCTTAGGTAATTTATCAAATGAAGGAATTAAACCCAAGTTGAATACATATTTTGTTGTTAAAAACATAATTAACTCATGTGAAACTAATCTGATAATGGGTTAAAGGTGCAGTATGTATGATTTAGCAGCATCTAGCGTAACAGACTTGGCAGAAATTGAATATAATATCCATACGTATATTTTAATTAATGTATAATCACCTGAAAATAGGAATCATTGTGTTTTTGCTACCTTTACAATGAACCCATAATATCTACATAGGGGGCAGGTCACCTTTCACAGAGTTGGCCATTTCTACAGTAGAAGTGGAAGTGAGTAGAGAGGGCTTTCATGTTTTTCGCAAGTCTCACAGCTACAAGAGCTTCTCCTGCATACTTGAAATGAAGGTTGAAGCTAGATGCATTCATATGGTTGATGCCACTAAATCTAAGACACTGATTCTTTAAGAGTTGTTGTGATTTGGTTGAAGTGTTGCAGTCATATTGGTGTATTTTTTTTACACTGATTACTGTTGTGCTGTTGCTTTCTGATCAGCACTCTGTGTGTGTGTGTGTGTGTGTGTGTGTGTGTGTGTGTGTGTGTGTGTGTGTGTGTGTGTGTGTGTGTGTGTGTGTGTGTGTGTGTGTGTGTGTGTGTGTGTGTGTGTGTGTGTGTGTGTGTGTGTGTGTGTGTGTGTGTGTGTGTGTGTGTGTGTGTTGACTACTGACTCAGCTGGAGAGGGCAGACAATGACAATGATGAGATTCAGTAATACACGTGGCAACTAGGGCCTTAAATTAGAAATTAGCAGTTACCAAGTGCAAGACATTTAAATTTTACATGACACTGATGCACTGAAGAAAGAGCTCCAATTTTTTATTTTATTTTAGAAAACTATACTCAAACAAATCACATGTTACACCATGATCTCTAGTAGTACAATTACCCATACACCAAAAAAGCTTTATTAACCTCTAACTTCCATAAAGGCGATTTAAAAATGAAAATCATTTGATTTATGTCATGAAAATAACAACTCTCTTGCTTCTTTTGCAACTCGGTAATGAATGGATAATTAGCTCTGTGAGGCTACTGTCGAGTGAACGTCAGCATTGGACCATTTCTCATCTTGACTTCCTTTCCCCAGATGGTCTCATTGATTTATCCATTTCCACGCATCCTTGCTGCGCATCTGAAATATGCCACTGCAGACACATCATGAAAACAGACCTGTATTGCCAAGGGCATCTGGGTCCTTTAGTTTTCATGCCTCACACTTTCTGGACACATTCGTCTCATCACCTGCCCACTGCGATGGCCAGATATGATTATAATTACTCCACAGGCCTGCCTGGAAAAGCCTAGACATGCCACAACCTCGTTTGGCCGGCCGTCGTTGGCTTTATTTTGTCTGCCAGTTTCTGGTTACAGCTTGAGCCTGCGATGAGAGCAGAAGCTGATGCTGCAGTACATTGGCACCACTGCAGGCAAAGCTTCTCATATTCAGCTTCATCTTCAAAGGTTTCTCATTGTTGCTGGAAAGGCTGGTGACAAGTTGGCACTTTCATAACATGCCCAGTGCATCACGGTCAAAGCAGAAATATGTTGCCTGTTGCAATCTCTAATCGCTGCTGTAGCCAGCAGTCAGGAGCCTGCACACCATCCAAATGTAAGATTGTTTATCAAGTCAGTTTCAAAGCTGTGGTCGAACAATGGATCATATGACTATTGACTGATAGCATTTCACTTTTAATGTTTCGGTTCATGCTCATCACTCTGCAACAGGCAGCTGTTTTCAGGGAAAAGCCTCTAAAACCCTGATCTGTCCTGCCCAGTATCAAACAGCAGGCAGACTAATTTAGCTGGACAGTTAAAGCTGTAGCTACAAAAATCTTTATGACTGCCCCTATACTTAGAAGTTACCTAACAAAACCTCAGGCTTATACATACAAACAAGTTGACAAGTTTCTTTTCCTGTTTGAGAGGTGATGTTGCCATTCAGTAATTATTGATACCAAGAGCAGGAGAAGAAAGCTTTATTGCCTGCAATGACATCAGATCCCCTGGCAGCACATTTCGAGGTTGACTGCTCCTGAAGTGTTTTTGGAGGTGTTGATGCCATAAAGTCAAAATGTTCTTGGCATAATGGTTGCTGCTTGAGAGTAACTTTTTGCACATTTTCCTGTGGTGAAATCTAAGTATCCACATTTACCCTTGAAGCATGGCTTTTTAGTTTAGTTTAGTTATATTCATATTAAACTTTTCCATGATTTGAGTCCAATGCAACAAGCTCTACATAGTAGAACATTTAACAGCTAAAGAGCCGGATATATCGCAGAAGAGCCAGTGGAGACCAAAACGGAGCTGAAAGGAGATCGAATATTTGACTTGTGTGTAAATAGTGTCTTTCGGAGAGTGTGGTTCGAAGCTTTTTGTTAATCAATAATTCAGCAGGAGATGAGGGTCTGTATGAAAGTAAGGCAAGGTCAGTTAAAAAAGATGTCCAAATGTTTATGTTGCCGCTGCTTCCTGGAAGGTTTCATTTATTTATTTATTTATTTTTTCCTTTTTCATTAAAGGCCATCGAACCTTTAAAGTAACTCTTCAGGTTTGTCCTTGTCATTGAATGCACAAAACTTAACACTACACTTTAGTGGCCTGTGCACCAGCTACAGTCAATTCCACATTTCATGCATCAGGTTTTGTGTCCACTCCATTGGCTGTGATGTACAGCAGGAGTTGCTGCTTAAATGTGCACCAGCTGCTGTTGAGATTTCCAATGAATCTTTATCGACTTTTTTTTTGCATCATTGTCGCATGCAGGTTTCACTGTCTGTACCATGTTTTATTCCTTGTGTTTTTAGTAAGAGCTCACATGAAATGGCTTATTACACTGTGTAACCGAGACGACCACCATGAAGTCTGCTACTGCCACCTATTTGTAATTATCTGAATAATTAGCTACATATCATATTGGCATGCTATAGATGGTGTGTGTGTGTGTGTGTGTGTGCAGTGGAGAGAGAAAAGTAGAAGTCCAATATGAAGAAACAGAATAATAATATTAAGAAGATAGATCACAGTAATATATGAAGAATATGGATCCAGGAAGATGTTGTGACTTCCACGCGCTGCCTTGAGGTGTGGAGTAGGCGACACTTACTCAGACACAAACCGTTTGTACACAAGCTCAAGGCTCTTTTACTGTCTGTCTCTGCACATGAATTTCACCTCAAGGTGCAACCAGTTAAAGAGGACCTATAAATCTTTTCCTGTCTTTAATCATATATATATAATGTTACAGTGTTGGTTGTTCATGTTAAATGTGGCCATTTTTTTCAAATAAGGTAAACATTTATTGAAGTAATCTCTGTGGGCAAAAAGCACCAGCTTCTGACTGCTCTGATGTTTTTTCTACTTTGAGCCTGAGCCGACATCGTCTCATCACAGATTTCTGATATAGATATCTACTACATGCGCAGCGTGCAAGTTCACTGCTCTGCTCCACTAACATTATGGTGTTTTACCATTGTTTTTGGGGGTAGTCACACTGAGCCGTGACTGGAGTTTAGCTGGCACACTGTGAATGTTTTTCCATTACACAGCACGGCAAAGTAAAATAAGTAGTTTACCTGTTGGAAGTGTGCTGGTCCTCTGCAGTGCTTCATCAAACATCATCACTGTGGCTGTGTCTGCTTGTACTATTCCTCCCTGTATTTCTTTTATACCATATGCTGTTGTATCTACTAGTCATTTAAAAGCTTTTAATATGAAGCAGTAAAGCAGGAAATGTTGGGTTTTCATCAGCAGTGAAACATGACTCTGATACGGCTGCACCTCTGCAGGCTTATGGATCAGCTAAGACTGCTTATTAAGAGACAGAGGCTAAACTAAGGGGCTGCATAAAGGGCCAATACACGATAAATAAGGAGTTTTTTGGCCTGTGAATCATGCAAAGCCATTCTAGAGGAGTCCTATAATAAAAATATAGAGCTGTAAATAAGCATAATAGGATCCCCTTTAAAGATACAGTACTGCAAACATGTCATCCGAGACTCTCACCTAAAAAGACTAAGCTTGGACATCAAATGAGACGTGCTGATTTTCATTCTACTCAGATATCATTTCACTGCTTACAAGCGATGCTTCCCTGGCCTTTTTAAAGGCTATAATACACAGGGGATGTTTTGTAGCACTATAGCTTGGTAATATTGCCCACAGCAGGGACAGAATTTGCAAATGGGACAAAATGACTGCCAGGAAAGTGCCATCAGTCCAGGCCTTCATTCTTTGCACCGCAGGCTTCAATTTGTTGCTAAAATTCTGCTGAAGGGAAGAAAGTGTTTAGTGTTGTGAACTAAACTGAAACGCAATCAGCTATTAAAGTGTACGGTAAAAAGATTTTTGCTTGGATAACTATAGCACAACATGAACACTAATCAAACACAAATTAACAATTAATCAGCCCTGAGGAAGAGGGTCCATGACCAAGTCAAAACTCTGAGAAAGTTCATTAAACTGTAAACAATTCTCATCTTCAAGACCAACAGGAAAGAAGATCCATCTGCACTAAAAACTCCAACAAGTGTAATAACTGCACATAATCTTTACAAAAAAGAAGTTTATGGTCATTATGTGCCGTTTAGTGCTGCTAAAGCAATCATTAAAAAATGACAATTTTGATAATCACTCGAGTCATTTATCAAGAAAAGTAACATTTTCTGCTTTCTCATTTTTTAAACACAATATAAAATAAATTAAATGTCTTTTTAGGTTTTGGATGATTGGACCAAGTATACAATTTTGAAAACAATGTCTTTGCCTCGTGACAACTGTATTGTCAGTAGAGGAACCCTGATTTGAACTTAATGTTATCAGGCAAAATCTGACATTTTTACATTGCGTCATCAAAAACAGATCAACACAGTAAAAAAAACAACATGACAACAACTTCACCAAACTGCTGTGAAAATAAATAAGTGTGATAGAAAGAGAGCAGAGTAGAGTGATCCGCTCCTGTTGCCGCTCTGCTTTGATGCTTAATACCAGCAAAGTCGACATGAACCAGACACTGCTTCCTCTACTGCTGTCCAGTGTGATTCTGCTTCCACTACTGAACTATATATCTTTGTTTTTTTGTGTGCACATCTTAAATAAAAATGAGACAAAGGCTCTGAATGCATTTTGCATGAAAACCATAAGACTTGACGTGTAGGAGTTTAGTCTCAGTAAGACATGGTTGGACAAATCTACAAAAGCCCAAAAAGCACTAAGACGAGATGTGTGAGGCTGAGATATCACAAATGCACAGAGCAGTGCGTTATGCTGCAGAAGGCCTTGTGACATTATCGTGGAACTGTAGCTTTTTGTTTATGTACCGCAGCCTTGAAAGCTGTTCCAACGTCTGATTCAGCTCCATTGCTGGTCAATAGCAGGACTACAAAGCGCCTCCATCACAATCGTGGAATCACACTGAAATGGCAATGTGTAGGTGGCTGCAGTATGACATAGCTCCCTGTTTTTTCTTTTTTTCCCCTCTCTCTCTTCCTCTGTCCTTCTCAGCCTCTAACTCTAATTTCTCTCTTTATGTATCTCAGCAGGCAGACTCACAGAAAAAAACAACCAATGCTCAGTAGCTGGCATTAATTTCAACGCATTAACACCTTTTTAGTGAGCTCATGGTAAGATTTTTTATACTGTTTCATTGGTAGGGAGACCTGCATGCTCTCCTGGCTTATGACAATGGTGTCACAAGTATTTTTAAGGGCACGGATGCTTTCTGAGTCACAGAAAGGGAGACAGAGTGGAGGTGGAAACAGAGACAAAGCATAAAGATTCGATCCAAAGCGAAGGCAGGGGGACGTTTGATTCAAAGGGTAGAGGTGTAAATCAATATGCCGTCCTTTTTAGCTCACGGGGTGTTCGGTGAGAGGGGCGCGGCTATGTTGAACCTTCGTTACCTTTTGGGAAAACCTGTTTGTGAGGCCTTCCCACAGCAGTTACAGCCAGTTTGCCCTTGAGCAAGGCGGTTAACCAGATGCTGCTGCTGCTGCTACTGTGGAGCTGCTTAGTGGATGTGATCCTGGACACGTGCCAGGGTATGAATCCAAAGCTCAGGCTTTATTCCTTTCTTTTAAATCTTCACTTGGCAAAAATGTTATGTAAAAAAATATTGTTTTAATACAAAATAAGGCTGCAACAGACAAAAGCTTCCCATCCCAAAGTAAACGCATTCATCCTGACCGCCTCAATGATTGTTGGGTTTGGTCACGTATACTCACAGCAAGTGATGAATTCAAATGTAAGACCTGAATCCAGCTAAACTGCGGTGAAAGAACACACTGTGCTGCCAAAACTACACTCACTAACTAAAGATCTTTTTACTCTTGTCTTTTGGCACACAATAAACACTTATGTGAGCGTACTGTGTGCAGCTCACTGATATCATACGGTGAGGTTTGTGGGGATGTAAGTTTGGTTTCCCAAATCCACCTTTTTAAAGTTTAAATCTTTTAAAGTTCCCCTCCATTGAGAAATGTGGTTTGCTTATTGTTTCATCACTTGAATGTTTGAGCTTCGGTGTGCAGAATGATGTATGTGCAGAGTTTGACACTAGAAAGCTGTTTTCACATTTATCCGCTGAAGGGAGAAAGTTTCTCTGCGCTTACTTTAAATCTGAGCTTAAGAGGTGTATGTAGGTTACTATTAAATTAGTTTGGATACTAATCATGGTAGAGCTGCAACTACTGTATTAGCCGATTATATGACTAGTCAATTGACAGAAAATGTATCACCAACTCTTTTGATAATTGATTAATCATTGTGAGTCTAGGAAAAAATGTCCAAATCCTGGTTTCTGGTTTCTTAAGTTGTGTTTGACAGTAAACTATATAATATAAATATCTCTGGGTTGTGAACTGTTGGTCAGGACAACAGTCGGGATAATTTCAATGAAAATGATTGTTAGTTTCTGCCTTCAATCTTGGTCCAATGTGCAACTTACACAAGTATGATGTGGAAACTTAAAGCTTCCAGCACAGATAGAACAGACTTGTCAGTGAAGGAGACATGTTGTTCCCAGCAGTTCAACTATTAAAATGATAAATAATCACTTATTTTTATGTATTTATAGAAGAAGTATTTTAAAGGATTTTTAATTGGCAATTGAGCTTTTTTGGATTAAAGCATCTGATGCAGATTATTATGTCAAATCTTCTCCTGAAAAACATTTAGACACATGTATACTGCAGCAGAGAATATGAAGCATTTTTGTTGTTTTGCTACAAGTCTTCATTCCCACAAAACTAAAAATATCAATTATTCATGAAGCATTTTCTAATCTGGCATCTCTATCAGCAAGACTTTTTTTTTCCTTCACTGTGTTATAAAATGACTTGTGTTACTGCTAAAAATATATATTCATGAGAGCATTTTCTGATGTGTGACCTCGATGGTTGAGTTTAGACAACTACAACTAAACTTGTAGTTGTGGTTTAGTTTAGTGGTTAAGTTTTGCCATCACACAGACTGATGCTGTTTTTCTGCTGAAAACAGTCTCTGGCTTACAGTGAAAATGTTTCTGAGTGACCAGTAACATAAATTTTATTTCTTAAAATAATTGAGTTCAACATTTTCATCGATGTTTTCAGCCCGAAAAAATCAAATGATCATTTCACTAGCAGACTATGGAGACTCCAACCACCTGAAAATACCCTCTTTTTCATCTTTCACCCAATTTACTATTCAGACTTGTATCGTAATTTCATTTTAAAAATTAAAGATTTGATGAAAAAAAAAGATCTATATCCACTATACAGTAACAGACCACAGCAGTGTGTGTGTTTAACATCGTGGGAAATTAAGAGTTTAATTATTTCTTCCTTACAACAGTTTAGAAAGCTAAAAGGAATACTCATCTATACAGTAGGTGCTGCAGTGGGCTTTAAGCTATACAGTACATGTACACATAATGGCCTTGGAGAATAAATCCTGAAAGCATAATCTCTCCTCTTGCTGCTTCTTTCCTCTCAACCTTACTTACTGTCTCACTATAAGCAAATCCTACGAGGAGTAGACTGCCCACTCTCCTCAGAATAAAACAAAGTATGATCCTCCCTACGTTTCTGCCTTTTTTACACACTTACACCAACAAGATTTTGGAAAGTGTCCCTCAGATGTTGTTGTAAAACTAACCCTAAAATAAGTTTGAGCAAGTCCCAACAGAGAAACCACTCAAAAATGTATTTCTCATCCAGAGTGTGAATTTAACGACTTGAAAATAATTCAGGCTTTGACCAAAAAAAGAAGCACCCATAACAGCTGTCAGTATGAAGAATTTAAATATTCTCCATAATTTATGAAGTGGTGCTTCTAGTGGCATAATCCAATTATTCTCAATTATTAAACACATTTCTTGTAGATAAAAAGTAGGCTAGTCTGAAAATAATAATAGTTCTTCTTGTCTGGAGCGTCAATCAGGCCCACTGTCCCCGAAACCCAGATCAAAATAGATTATTGTTTGTTCTGTACAGCATGAGCACATTAGACAGCAGGTAGCCTCAAACAGCCCATGCTGGCTGCAAGATGGTCTCTTCATTTTTACCATTAAGAGGCAGAGACACTGTGAGTCAGCCTGGCTCTGTTTTTACTGTCTGCTGCTGCTGCTGCTGCTGCTGCTGTAGGGCCCCCTAAAAGATTTCTTCAACTGCCTTCAAATCAATGATTCTCATGCAAGTTGACTGTGGTACTTTCTCTTTTTTGGGAGGAATAACCTACTTTCAGAGAAGTGTGGATATGGTCTACCCACCCATACAGACTACGCACCATTTTACGCAGGTTTATTGTTTCCATTTTATGGCAGTATGAAATAGGCTATCGATTTAACTTGTCCTATTTCAACTTCGGCCAAGATTGGATTTTTAAACGAGCTGGGCAGGGCATCTCCGGCCGACCCGCCTGGGAGCAGAGGATCGCTGGGACTGCGTGACTCGCAGGTCGGAGTGCGCAAAGCAAACGCGCCCCTGTGATTCATCCGCAGTTTCCAGACGGTGCGCAGGTGGAGGCGAAGAGGAGAGGAAGCAGCCGCTCAGGACGGACAGATGAAACGGACAGGGATGTTCAGTACGCGCAAGATTTATTCCACCTAAGGAACGAACAGTTTTTGTTTTTTCTTCCTCTCGGTGTTGCATTGATTTGGAATCACTGGCTTGATTTGGCGCAGCTGTAACCCATTTTTCCTCCATGACAAAAGTTTGACTGTTAAAAAATGATGCTCTGCTCCGCTCCAGTTTTCTCATGCAATGCTGTGGATTCAGGCGTCAGTGTGAGTGGCCAGTCATCACTTGAGATATAGCTGCGATTCTTTCGGTCTTCAATTCGGTGCCAGTTTCAACAAACAGAGGGCTTTTATTCTCGCTCATCATCACTCGCCCGGGATTGCATCCATTTGAATTAATGTCGCACTCCATAATGGACTTCCTCGGACTGTACTTCTTACAGCTGGCTCTTATTGGTAAGTTGAACCACACTTCCAGTGTAATCCACTGTAGTTGAACTTGTACAGAATGTATGTATGCTCATGCGGATGGTCGTTACAGCTCGTATTTGACCTGTTTTAAGCGTCTTCAATGAATGCTCATTTGCTTCATGTTGGTAAAGTTGCAGGGTGAGACATATTCCTGCAAGATCAGCCAGTTGTGTTAATGTGAACGGATGCACTACAAGGTCCCGCTCCAAAAAAGAGTAACCTGCTAGTAGCTGATTTTTTTTAAAGACCACACAGAAAGACCGCAACATATGATGTGATGGATGCCTGACAGTAATGAAGCAAAGGGACTGTGGCGGACTGGTCGGATTTCTCTACTTAAGAGAAATCCGCTTGCATGTCTTTTCTCAGCCTTGTAGAGCAATTTTTGTGACATACTGCAGGCAGCAGCCCCGCACACACACACCCCGCATATTTATATAATTTACTGACAGCAGGCGGGTGTGAGAATATAGATTAGGATAAGAAAGGTTTAAAAATGACATGTTTTTTTTCACCAAAGCTGTCACCGTCGCAGCTGCTGGTTCCCAGTATGACTGCGAAAATGCCAATGCAGACAAGTGTGTGTCAAAGTGTTTGTGTGCGCGCGCGCTTAAGTGCCAGTCCGTGTAGCTGGGTGTGCGCTAGCACATGCGTGTGTGTGCTGTGGGCGCTTGTGCACCTGCCTGTGTATTGTGTTATATGCGTGTGTACGTGTATGTTGGGGGCGGAGCGGTGCAGTGTGTGCGGTGTTTAGTGCGTGCGTGTGCACGTGCATTTATGCACATGTTTAAGAGACATAAAACTGGCCAATCAAGGTGGTTTGCAGATTCATATCAAAGACTGAATTCATGAGCCATGACTACCAGCACTGCACACCCAAGACACACAGCTTTTCTTTTACTCCAAATCTATTAATCATGTTACCTGTACACCTCTCCTTCTGCCAGGTGGTGCAAATCTTTTCTAATGTCAGTGCTGTTTTCTGCTGCTCTAATTTAAAATTCATCTGTGGTACAAACTCTGACTTTTTCTGATTCTGCTGCATTCAGTTCAACAAAATGTTCCCACCATGCAAAGAGGGGAAAAAACCCTTCCTGCAGAGCAAATACGGGCTGGATACAGGACGTACGGATAGAGGGATTTGTATTTGTGAGATTTATAGTCTCGATGATGACAGCCTTACATCTCAGACTCCATTTCCCTTTGCTGCAGCTATGATTTCAGCCATTCTAAAGGCACACTGAAAGCAGCCTTGCATGCTTGGAGTATGCTGGAAATTGGAGGTTCCCAGACAAGATGTTCCACCATTTCGAACCCTGAACACACACACACACTTACAACACCTCATTCTGAGATACTTCCCAAAAAGGTGATGCTCTTACGGCCCCCTGTCTTCCCACAGTTTTCACATCACATGTAGAACGTGTGTCACTGTGCTTCGCTGTCACTCAAGACATGAGTCTGGTGGGTAAGTGGAAGCAGGATGTAAGGAGGGGGGGCGCCAGTCTTAGTATTTTCTCTGCAGATATTCTCACCTTGTCATAGAGAAGTGTCAAAAGGACAGAGTATCTCACCCTGGGCCTCATGATCCCGTCCATCAGCCACACAGGGAGTCAGACGCGAAGAGGAGGAGGAGGAGGGGAGGGGGGATCAAAGGAATGGAGGAAGCTTTAGCCTGAAGGTTAGAAAGGGAAGGAGGAAGGTGGTCGCTTTGAATCGTCGGGGGTGGGGTGTTGTGGTAGGGGTCTAAGGGGGAGGAGCAAATGAGTCTTTAAGTGCTGTCAGAAAATATTTGGAGTTGAGTGCACCTGAGATAATCTTGTGTTAAAGTGGTAAACACGATTACACATTTAAATCTGAATCGCTGAGATGTGATGAGAAGGCAGACGTCCTTTACGCCACGTAATGTAAGACTGGTGTTATTTATTATTGCGCTGTATGTTCATGTTAGCTTTTAGCGAGAATATCTGACTGTATGTTAACTTTTTTGTGATTAATTTTCCTGTATTTACTCATCTATCATGCATATTACCACATGCAGCACCACTTAAATCTTCAGTAAAACATCAAACACCATAAAATCACTTTGATTAATGGGTCACATTTTGTTATTATATCTAACTAAGAGCACTCAAACGTGTGTATAAATAACATTGGCAACATAGAAATGGGAGCACTTGAAGATAGCATCAGTTCCTTCATCAACATCTGCCAAAGTGTCCTTGAGCACGCACTCTTTCTTTGGTGTGTGTGCACAGGTTTAGCTATACTTGTGAGGACCAACATTACAAAGCCCGCTCTCCTTATGAGGACCATTTGGTTTATTAGGACATTGTGTGTTTGTGTGTGTGTGTGAGGGGGGGCCCGGGCTTGCTCCTCCACCACTTGCCATGCAAAACAAGGCTTAAAAATTGCCTGTGGTGTCCGTGGCTGCAATAATATTCATCCAGTCGAATGAGTTTCTTTTTCTGATGAAGCATGATGTGTGAAGTGGGTGTACGCAAGACTAGCGTGTTGTGTTTTTGCATTTTGTGAACTTGTAGGTATAAAGTCATGCATGGGGGGGGAACAAGCCTGTATTTTACTCCAGATTAAATTAGCATATTTACTCCCCTGTCTTGTGATGCTTCAGTGATTATCTGCCCGCACCACTCTGAACATTTTGCAAACATTACTGTAATTAGTTGACCAGGTTTATATGCATAATTTTCTTCTTTAATTGGTAGGCAATAAATTAATGGCGCCTACCACGCCATTTGCAACATGGTAATGGGTTTGTACAGTTGTACACATGGTAAATAGTCTTATGTACAAGGTGGTAATTGGCCAGCAAGAAGTAATAATCATAAACATAAATGAATCACAACTTGGGCGGGGGGGGTGAAGGGTTTTTTTCCCAGCATGAGTTTGTGGTGTTTCCTCACAGATGCAGGAATAGCGGAGAGAAGGTGTGAACAGTTTGAGGATGCGTTAAACAGCAGGGGCCCTTCTGAAAAGCAAACTGTGTTGCAGCTATAGATTAGATTCATTGAGGTTATAGCCTACTATAAAAAGGCCCAGAACACTGAGAGGGGCATTTAAAGCAATTATATCAGTTTATTGTGGCAAACAGCTGATTATGTGTAATCTGTGTCAAAAGATGGTAGCTGTCCATCAGTTACATTCACTCGGGGGGGAAAGAAGAACGTGATGATCAACTGGCAGATTCTCAAATGATGTAATTACTTGATGATGATTTGTGGAGAAAAAAAATGGAGAAGAAACATCACGTCTACAAAATTATTCGATGTAATCTGATTTTCCTGCAATCTGAGCAATCTGAGAATAAAATCTTATGAAACTAAAAGGTCAAATTGTAAAATCAACAGCAACATTATACAGTTCAAAAGTATTTATCCAATCAAAATCAATGACTGATATTATTCATACTGATATTTTTTTTGGTCAATCATGGTTTGGTTGTTGATAATGTCAACAAAGTTTGTCAAATCACTGACTGGAATAAAGAGCCACTTTTATTTTGTATTTTGAGGACTCTAGAGCAAAGTTACCCGAAAGTAATTACAGTGTTGAAACTAGAGCACTGAGAGTAAACTGACTCTTGATTATCATCCCTCACCAGGTAATTATTTACTGATTAACTTTCCAGTTTAGTCTAATGCATTTTTAAAGTAGCCCTTCCACACTTGGCGTTATTATTCACTGTAGTAAAATGAAAAATGAAGTGCCAGATACTCGTGTACTGCGTTATCACCAGCTCAACATTCACCATGTTTTTTTTAAGTAGGTGAATTTAAGATTCTTCACAATTTCTAATACTGTGCAAAGTGATTTGTGATCCTTCATGTTGTCTTTCAAGTGTGTTATATCTTCAAGAGGGTGGAACTTTTGGGGCATTTACATCTGAGCGTTATTGTCGAGAGCCATACAGTTTAGGAATTTCTATTTCAAGTCCAACATATCTTATTTCTTCATTGCATTTTGGTGATTTGCGGCTTCAGTCAGTGTGAAGATACAAGCCTGCCTGCATCCTCGAGGTAGATTTCTCCCTGTATGATTATTGAATTACAGTGCTGGATGGTGAGTATATCAACTTGAAACTTCACTCTTTGATTCGGTGGGACTAACAGCATCTATGTTTTTGATAACTGGAATGATTTTAACAGTTACTGGCAGGGATAAGAACACACCACTAAACTGCGAAATGGGTGCAGCAAAATCAGTGCCTGGTAGTCTGAACTGTTCAGTCCCCCTCCACTCAAAAAATGTGTTTTTGCTTACAGTTACTTCACTCAGTTGTTTGATCTACACTGTGCAGAATTATGCATGGGCAGAGTTTGACACTAAAAGGCTGTTTTCACATTCATCTACTGAAAGTGGAAAGTTTCTCGGAGCTCACCTTAAATCTGAGTTTAATGCGTGTACTTACGAGCGTGATTTGTGACATTACAACTAATTTGGAGCCAGATGTGGTTCCTTATGCAACGTGAGACTTGAAGCCTCCAGTGCAAATACAGTGAAAAAGGAGATATCTTGTGTCCAGATTCTGAAATTAATTATATTTGTTTAGTTTCTGGCTTTTTCAATGAGAGCATTTTTATATATCTGAAGGGGATTGTTAAAGCTGCATTTTGTAATCTCTTGGCCACTTACAGTTGATTTATTCTCAATCAGACCTAGTTTGTAAGATGAGTTATCTGACCGCGTCGGAAATCAAAAGTGTTTATACAGTATTTGTTTTGAAGCGCCACACTGGAGGCGGGTGTGAATCATGGCGTCATAGCTGTATTCTTTCACATAGTCTCTTCTGGAGGGCATTGATAGTGTTGGCCTCGGTTATTCAGAGAGAGAGAGAGAGAGAGAGAGAGAGAGAGAGAGAGAGAGAGAGAGAGAGAGAGAGAGAGAGAGAGAGGAGAGGAGAGAGAGAGAGAGAGAGAGAGAGAGAGAGAGAGAGAGAGAGAGAGAGAGAGAGAGAGAGAGAGAGAGGAGAGAGAGAGAGAGAGAGAGAGAGAGAGGAGAGAGAGAGGAGAGAGAGAGAGAGAGATTTAACATAGCTGGCCAAACACATGTTTGCAAAGTTACAGCAATGCTTGGCTCTGTTTTAATCTCTACCAACTCCTGGGAAGAATACATGCATCTTCACAATTCAGTCGCTAAATGTGTCTGCCTACAGTGAGTTTATCAGAGCTTTCTGAAAACAGCTGCCTCCCGCCTGCAACAGGAAACTTTAGTAGAAAAAACTGCACTTTTATTATATTTAGTTTAATTTTAATGAGGGTTCAGCCATTTGAATCAGTGTTAATGTATGAGCGTTAATTAATGCAGATTTAAAGTACTTTGGTGTGGGCGACATAATACATAGTTGAGAGTTTCACTGGACAGATATTACAGTGCAGAGGGACATTCTGCAGATCATCAGATGAACATTTTTCCACATAAATAGCTTCCTAATTAACAATCCCCCACATAGTCTATCTCTCTCTCTCTCTCTCTCACACACACACACACACACACACACACACACACACACACAGACATAGGCCTCCAGCGTAACCAAACCAAAATTCCTTCTGTTGCTCTCAGCCGTTATTCAGCCTCATCACTATGCTTTGTATGGGATTGAATAATTTGCTCCTTGCATGTTTGGTAACCTTGAATTGTGACAGATAGTATTATGGGTTTTTGCAAGTATGCGCTTTATGCATTTATTCTGACAAATCTGAAGCCCACCCCCTCACTGCCACCCCCTGACACATGTATAATTCATTCTCACCCATCTCTCTCACCAGGTCCCCATAGCTGGTGCGGCATTGCAGTTTTCTTGATTTCTCTTATAGTGGATACTTCTCTGTGCCTTCAAGTTCCTCTGACGAAGAGAAGCAAGAGAATATTGTCGGAGAATTACATGAGCAAACATAGTGGGAAAGAGGAGGATGTGAATGTGAATGTGAATAAGCTGTGTGTGACAGCGAGAGAGGGGATTTATTTTTCCATGAGGCTGGAGCTGTCTGTGGGCATCTAACAGAGAGGAGATACGTATCCTCTGCAGAGCGTCTCAACGGAGCTAAGTTGCTCTTTAGATCCCCGGTGCGTCGGCTCAGTTTGGAGAATCAAATTTACTGTGCTGCCACTGCACATTTCATTTATGCTCTCCTGATTGTTGTTTATGCAGAACACCTGTTGCTCCACAATCCCAAAAGCAGAGGCGGTGAAGAGGCTCACTCCAATCTGCACCCCCGATCTTCACATTTACTGATATCATTTTTGACACTCGATCCATCTTGCGCGATTTGATTTATTGATTTAATTTGTCAACTGTCTCCTTGCTGAGATAATGCTCCAGGATAAATAAAAAAAACAGATTTAGGGACGCTGCCTTTCTGACGGTAATTATGACTTAACAAAAGAGTGGAAACCTAAAATCGGAGAGCTGCGGGCATGTTTCATTGGTGACGAGTTTTGACACATATAGGCGGTTGTTCTTTGCTGTCTTGCTGGTTTTCCCTCACCGCACTGTGTTATCTCTGCTAGGACAAGTTATACTTCATGTATAAAGAGCAGATGGAAGCAATTACAGGCCATCAACAGTGTAGAAAAGAGCAAAATGGAGGCCTAAGATGGAGATAAACATTCACTGGAATAGAGGGAATCAAATTGCAGCACTGATGCTGGTAGCGAGGATTTTACAGGGTGAAACCAAAATGACAGTACTCCTTATTATGTTAAAACCCTGTCATTTCCACTGGCTTTTGTTGAGGGACGATTATGCCACAGAGACAATTACCCTGTCCTTGCTGTGCTGAAAGGATATGGCATTTACTGCCACTGTATTCCATAGCCAGACGTTTAACTTTGTAATGAAAACGCTGCAAAATGGCCCAGACTGATTGTGAGGAAGCCTAAAAGGCTGCAATTAATCAGAAGAAAAAGTTTTGTGAGTGGGGGAAAAGGTAGCATAGAGTTGCCTTGGCAGAGAGAATGACAAGTGGTAATGAAACAAGCTAGCACGGCTTCAAGGCCCTTCATCAAGTGTTCACAGTACTTAAAGGCCTGTAAGTGTGTCTGTCAGCGCGTATTTAAGTATAAGAAACTTTCAGTGTCTCATTGCGACTTGTGCAAACCATTATCCAGACTCATACAATAAAGGCTCTTATTACTCCACCATTTTATTGAGAGCGGTGCTAGAGGTGACAATCATATTCTCATTTCGCACAGACAAGGCCAACATGAAGAGAAAGAAAAAAATCTCTGATAATCACGAGTCCTCGGCCTCCATTCACATGATGATGCACTTTAATCACACATGCTGTCCCATGTGTGTTCAGCACATTATATTCTCCCTCTTACATAGCGCAGGCACTCAGCCTCACTTTGTGCCTGTCATGTAATTGTTGTTTTTTCGTTTGAGACATTATGGTTAATGATTATATATTAAAACGCCTTAAAAGAAACTACCTGCCTTGTTTACTCAGCAAGGCTTCTTGTGCTTTTATTTCACTGAAATAGCTGCAAATCACCAAACAGCCCACATGGTATGTTTCAATCTTTGGGTTCAGCCTCACTTTGTAAACCAGGTCGAACATTTAGCTTCACCATACACCAGTGTCAGGCAAGTTATTTGGTTAGTGATTACATATTACTCACTGGGAACTTAAAATCCTCCACCTTTTACAGGCTGCATCTTACATAGAAGTAGAACATTTGACATTTAAGGTTTGACAAGCAGGCAGCACACAGTTTGGAGCATTACTGGGATTACATTTAAAGGACTATCTCCTCCTCTTGGCTTCTTACTTACTTTTCCCTGAGAATCCCCATCAAAATGAGAGCAGACCAGCAGGAGGCATGGGAGGGGGGGGTCAGAGATCCCAGTCCAGAGCGGGAGCCCAATCAAGATGACATCCTGCAGCCTCTTCTACAGGGGCCTCCAGGATCTGGGGAGCTAATTGGTTTCTAATCAGGGCTGCAGTTTCTGCAGTGGTGTTCTGCACAGTCTGTTGAGATAGAAATAGAGGAAGAGTGTGAAATCGGGACTCAGGAATCAGGTTCGGTGCCAGGCTGTCAACTGATTAAGCCGACGGGAGGTGGAGGAAGATGGGGATGCATTGAACGGGCCAAATCGCAGCAGGCGATCCACCCAGTCTGTCTCAGATATGTGCCAGATAACATTTATGAGGGCTAATGAAAGGGTTTTCAGCTCCACACTCTTACATGGTTTCTACTCTACAGTCTGTTGTGGGCTGCTCTTCTGATTACATCTTTTTGTCTTACACGTTCCACGTCATCACCCCCACCCAACGCAAATTGGAAGATGTTTGAGATTACATAAAGACACACACGGCAAATAACAGTTTGTTGGCAGAAATGATAAGACAGTTTGTGTCTTGTCTCCTTTCCCAGAATATTTACCACACTTAATCTGATTTTACTGCTAACCTACAATATGCAATGTTTTATTTATTAAAATGATGATTAACATGTGCCATATGTTATAAAATATCAGCTTGTAGTTTTTTGTGACCCTGTGTGTGCAGAATCAGGGCTCCAGACCTTGTTGAACACAGCTTTTCACAACATTTCAAGACATGATTCCAGATTTTATTAAATAATAATCATTTTTTGAGTGGACATTGGTAGGGTTAGGGTTAGGGTTAGGTGACTTGTAGCTGAAGCATATTCAAAGCTTGTATGGTAATATAACTCTGCAAGTTTAATATTATGTAAGAGTAATGAGAAACTTCATTTAAAACAAATCATGTTCTTTGGTAACGTCTGTTTGCATATAAACTTAAGAGGAGAAGTCCACTTCAACTCCCAAGGACTCCCAAGCAGCAGTCAGAAATATCCAATTAGTAAACTTAAGTACACTTGCAGAAACATGATAAAACATTCAGCAGTTTAAATCAAACCATTTTTTATTGCTTGGTCAACGACGGCAAAAGTGTTTAATTCCAGCAAATGGTTGTGAATTTACAACAAATCAGATTTGTGCCTCTTTCTGGTGTCTTCATCATATCATGTTAATTAGGCTGTTAATTACGCTCATTTGTCAAACCAAAAATATAGTCTTGATTATTTTAAATGATATGGTAGAATCCTGTGTTTATTCTAGGAAACATTAAAGCTATCATTAAAAGAAAATGTTCAAATGTAAACTAATAATGGAGAAGAATACGTAAGGAGAGCGAGATGTGATTACCAATTACAGAAAGGCTTTGGCAACAGATAACTAGTAGCCTGGAACGCTGCCCGCATCTCTAATGTATACATTAATTCAAACAGGTCTAACATTGTTCCCTTTGATGGCTGTTTTTACCAGCTTGAAAATGTAGACACCATTTTCTACAATTGCATAAAAATGGCCAAAAAAGTGGAGATAAACTTGTCATAGCTGCAAATTTATTATAAGAGACTCACAGAAATAACAACCCTTAGGTCTTCTTATTTCTGTGAAATTGTCAAATATGTTAAGTTAACTGCTGCAGGGTAGATACATTACTTCATAATGATTGGTTGGGGTGAAATAAAACTAAATTAGCCCCTTTACCAAAAAAACAAATTGATAAATATGATCAAGATGTCAGAGTGATAAAAACATCAGGCTATGACACACAAAAATCGTGTAAAATTGAACTAAAATAACAGTATTTTATCCTACTTGAGGATTCATTGCCTCTAACATGGAGACTACAAAGATACCTCATTATGATAGCTGACAAGTGCAGTGGTAAAAACTGTAAGTGGCAGCAGGGTGGGACTAACAAACACTCTTTGCCTCCAGTCAAAAAGCTGCTGCATGCTACGGCGTTAAATGGGGAGAATGCTAAAATAGAAACCTGATGTAAACGATAGCAGCGAGGGAGTTGAGCAACAGCAGTTTTAATATTGGTTTTTATCACGTTTAACTGGTGTTCTTAAACAATCAATACATTCATGTCCTACAGGCCTTTGAGATGGATTCCATGTGAATATCATGCACAGCTTTTGCGGGTCTCCAGTTAAGCTCAGAATAAGACGGGGCAACCCCTTCCTATCTCCGCTCAGTGGATCATCTCCCTTTAGCTAAGCTGATAAATCCTGCCTTCAAGGTCTTTTTGTTCCAGCACATCTAAATACAGTTTTTTTTTTCTTTTTTTCTTTTTAGATCTATTTCAAAGGGGATTTTAGAGTGGTGTGATTGACATGCTGCACACAATGTAACAAGGAATTAGTTGCTTTTCTTTCCTGTTTCATCTGATGCATGTTCTCATTTCACTGTAGGGAGTTAGGGGGGTGGACACAGATTTGGGTTGCAGTATCTCCCTTGTGGACCCAGGAATGGACACATTAGATATTATGGCATTTAAACTAAAACTAAACTAACTCTCCTCCAAAACTTAGCAATTAAATAGATGAAGCCTTTATCGCATTGCTCTGAACACATCGTATGCTCTTTTTAAAAAAAGGAAGAAAAAAAAAGACTGAGACCTGAAGATTAGTTGAGCCAATATAACTAAGGTGAGGAAGCTTAGTAACACAGGAATGAATGTAAATAGGATTCAGCGGCAATGAAAGGTACAAAGTGGTCTAATTAAATCCCTCTCGATGTGAAGTCAATTTCCCCAGGCCTCACGGCATCCTGTCAGTGACAAAGAGAGCCGCCTCTCTTTGTCTTCCTCTGAGCCAATTCCAATTAGGTAGTGGGTGTATGTTGGCGTGCCAGTCAATCATAGTCAAAGCCTGCGTTTAAAAGATGATGACAGTGGCAATATATTGACTGCAGCCCTTACGGTGCCTCTTATTTGGAACAATAGACAGTTAACAGAGATATTGATTTTTCTTTATATGCTCGTTGAGTACGACAGCCGGTTCATTTAGAAACTGGCCACTTGCAACCGCACAGTGCTCACCGCTCCGAGGGTTTCTTGAAAATATTGATAACACTCACACAGCCGCAGCAGCTTCTCCAGCCAATTAACACTGGCATCCACCGCTAAAGTGATTTTGATCTCTCTTTGAAAATTGAAAATATTTTCCCCCGGTGTTATCCATTACAGATCGTTGTTGCAATACAGTCTGCCAACCAGGCGCATTTATTTTTTAGTAGCACTTGTAAGCAGCGTGGAGATGACAAAAGGCAGAAGCAACAAAAGCATATACTGGTGCGGAGGAGGATAGTCAACACCTACACCTGTTCTAATCCGATTGGGCCTTTGGAACAGAAGTAAGAGAAAGATAGGCCATAGTTACACACCATTGCCGCCTCACACCACACACACACACACACACACACGCACTCAGATATTTTTTTCAAATCGAATTACTGATGCCTGTTGCGATGGCCGATGTCTGCACGGCCCCCGTCATCGCCTGCGTTCGCCTTCAGAGAGCCTCATTTATTTTGAGAAGACTTTTTTTTTTTTTTAAAGACACGCTCCCTCATGTGGAACAGTGAATATAAGATATAAAAACCCGTCTGCCTACTGACTTTCGGCCATGGAGAGATCAAACGACAGTGTGAGGGGAATAGGAACTGAGAGATAGAAGAGAGAAGAGGAAGAAATCCAAAGAAAGAGTGAAGGAAAATATTGGAAATCTTTTCCAGACGACTGCTGGCTCGCCGTCGTCCCCTCAGTCGTTGCATGTCTCATCTTTAGGTTTAATTAGCTGCTTTTAACTCCGTCCATCGCCCTTCTTTCCGTGTGATCCTCATCCTCGCCCTCCATGGCTTCAGGCCTTGCTAGTGAAATGTGACCCACCTCCCTTCCATTGATCTAAGGTCACCTGCCATCACGCCAGTGACCTTTCGCAGATTTCAATTATTTGATAATCCACTGCATCATCTATTCCCAGATGGTCAGGTATTACATTTTTGACCAGCGCTTGAGTAGCTACATGAAACTTAGCTGTTAGTGTTTGAAGAGCCAAAAAAAAAACCTATCAAAGCTCTGGCACTTTTTTTGAGGCATTTCACTGCTCCTTAACAGCACTGCTGTCGTAGAGATGAAGGATTATGAGCAGATAGCCTCTGAGGTCAGAGCCACTTGACTTACTTAGAAACTACTTGATGGTATCGGAGTAAAGTAATGGACACCGTCTCTCTAAAAGGCCTAAAAGCAAAGCTTGGATGGGGCTGCAGCAGATTGGCTATCATTGCCTCATCCAAACAAGGCAGCAGATAAAGTGAAAGCCCCTCCTCCCTTGTCAGCTGCCGTGAACTGTTGTCTGATCAGCAACCTGAACAAACCAAGGGTTGCGTGTTCACAGCGTGGAACAAGACGGCGTCCAATCTTGATAACCGCTAGATTGGATGAAAACCGTTGAGCCACAGAAAAATGCTCTTCCGTGGACCCCGGGCTTCACGGGGTTCATGAGGTCCCAGCCCCCATCAATATCGTTTAAGGACTTACACAGTATACTAGTACTCCAGTGCTGTAGGAGATGTGGTGTAGAACACTTCAGAGCAAAGGGGGGCTAAGAGCCCAAAATACATTATAAGACCAAGAGGCTGGCCTCAGACAGCAAGCCAAGAATCTGCCAGGGCCCTAGCCATGATAGATGATGAGGCGCGGCGGAGGTTTTATTGAGGCTGTAGTGCGGCTTGTCGTGACAACCAGAATGGATGAGATCCTTGGCATCTGTGGGCACTGTCACCTCTCCGCTCCCATTTTTATTATTACTTATTAACATGCAGCAATAATGTTGGTTAAATTTTTTCCGCTATCAATTTGCAAACTTGGCTGTTAAATTGTGAATTATGCAACACTTGGACAAAAAACGGATGGCGGCTAATCAACACAACTACGCCGAGGATATTTACAACCTTCCTTGGCTCCCAGGAAGACTTTTACTCTCGTAGAAGGAAGAAAGCATATGGAAATCTCCAAACACACATCTCGACTGTTCCAGTTCTCCACAGGTCTTCTTGATTAGCTAAATGATAAATCTGTCCTCCTGCTATTCAGTTTGATGAGTTGGTATTTGAAAGTACTGATTAGGCTATTTTCTTCAATCATGGTGATGTCAACCATGCAGTGACTGTCTGTGCCTCATTTTGAAGTCGTAGTCTGTAAGATTTGATCATTGTTTTCGAGACAATGTGTCATCATTGTTTGGTCTGTTTGTCTATACAATAATCCCTCAATGGATTACAGAGTGCACATTAATGCTTGCCCATATGTTACGTTATGACAAATATACCAACGGAGACATATTTGCAGAGTAATGCATTAATTAGCCTTGTTTCTTCACTTGAAATGGGTTATTTTTAAAGGTAAAGTCCAGTTTTCATATATTCACAGTCACTCCTAGAGCTCTTTTGTTATTGGATTATTGTCTTTTATGTTAATTTCTTACAGTCTTTCTGCCAGCGGCGATTTTAAGAGTGTGGGACGTCTAGGGGTGGGACATAATCACTGCAACCCCCCCCCCCCCTGCCTTTGGGTCCCGTTCCAGTCTCCACAACATGCCAGATCAAAATAAATGATATGCATTTCTACATTTGCTTTACCGCCATATTTAAATAGTATTGAGTATATACAAAATAAACATTATATAACCATGCCATTCACCCCAAGATACTTAATTCTTTTTTTATTTCTCTTTTTTTATTATTTTACCTGTGATAAATAGCAAGATAAAAACTGAGCTACACTGTCCAACTCAGCCATACCATTACTCAAAACCAGTGTCAGTGGATGAAATTGGCAAGAACACAGCAGCGTTCACATCACAAAAACAGCACCCTGCCCAAAACCATGTGTCATAAATAACAAAGGGCAATATTGTCCTTATTGCCAAGTATTAACTATAGCTGTTCCATACCTCCTCTGATATGATATTCCCTAACCCGTCATCACAGCAAGCGCTGAGTGACAGATGCACCATTTCTGAATGAACTCACGTAACTTTACTATACTTCAACCCGGTTGTTCAAATGGCTGTGATTGGCTCAGTCAATCTATTTTTACTAATAGGTTTTCATGTACAATGACTACCTCAGTAAAAAGTGTGTGTATGTGTATCTGTGGAGGGGAGGGTGTTGAGTCATGTTGCTGTGAAAGTGCAGGTGTTGCAACACCCAAAACACCCGTGGCTGGTTTCTGCACTACATTTCCCAAACCAATTGCAAGTGGAGGGGTTCAGACAAACTGTGACATCTTTCTACTTGAATTTTTTTGTTTGTGAAGTATTTTAGTGTTTCATCTCTAAAAGGCTATATGTATGTGTGTTTTAAAACTGAAGTTGAAACATTTGAAGTAAAGAAAGAAGTTGAAATGGCTGTCCAAATGGAAGGGTGGAAGCAAGTATTGTTTTTCGGCCTCTACTGTTTATTGGACAGAGCGGTAACAAGAATCACAATGAGGCTCAAATGCAGCGAAGCTCCTTAAACAGATCCAAACTGCCTTCTTTCGAGTTTCTGTGTGTGGCACTATGGTGGCTGTCGCTGCTCATGTTAACCACCAAGTTTACAGCGTGAAATGGTTTAGTGATGAAAATAGTCCACACATACTGAAATTATGTTATGTTCTGGCCTGGAATCAAATTGAGGCAGAGGCTCTCCGCCAGGGGAAACTCATTTTTTTAGGAGAAACTAATTTTGAGAGATGGCAAAAAGCAGCTGCTTGACACTGGGTGTTTTGCACAGCAAATGGAAACACTTTCATCGACTCAGTTTCAGTTAAATGTTATGCCAGTCAGCGATTTTAAAAAATGCCCATATTTATTTAGATGAACTCTCTTTACTGTTTTGTATGTCTGATGTAGTTTATTCAGGTACTCTTGTGGTTTCTATGTCTGTACATGTTTCTATATGTGTGGTTAGTGCAGGTGGACATTCATGTGTGAATGCTCTTGTTCACTTCTCACATTTATATTTGGAAGCGGTCGACCCAGTGATTCGGTTCAATGTGCCTTTGCACTCTCTGTTGCCCTACCGCCACATCTTCTGAACAGGACTGCTGAAATTTCCCCTCTCTGCCTTCTAAATCCTCCGACCAGAGTCATGTCACACTGATCCCCAACCAGGTCATTAGAGGCCCATTGAGATGGGCTAGCATGTTCAGCTATACGCTTGACTGGATGATTCCCATTTATCCCCAAACCTCCCTCCCTCACTACTCTCTTCAGAGACAGGAGCTGCCAGGTTCATCTGTTTGCCTGTCTCCTGACTTGTTAGAAGCCTCTGTCAGCCTTGTTACTGAGCCTGCTGATCCGTGGCCATAAACCTGTGCAAAGGTGGAGAGGTATTAGCGAACCAGGGCTTTACACAGCTGTCCGACAAGTGGCTGAAAGCCCAACATCTCCCTCAAACCATAGATAGATTCATTGCTGATGCTGTTAGCAAAAAGTGAGCTGTTACCTAAACCTAAAAGAGATCAATTAATCAGTCTTTTTGGATTTTAAAAGCTGACTTCCACATACAGACAGACCCTCAGTCACTTTAATTGACAATATGAATTGTATTTGAATCATTTTGTGTAATGACCGTAAAGTAATGGTCTATGTCTACATTGCTCAGTAAAAGCAATGAACTGGTACCTTTTCTCAGCCCTATAATCTCTCACTGTCCTCCAGCACCACTTTATTGCATCCAGGTCTGCTGGCTTTAATATCCAGATTTGATAAATCAGTATATTTCACTGCCTGCTGTGCTTCCAGCGGCTGCTGTAATTAACCCTCATGGAATCAGTTTTGTTAGTGATGTTTACCAGACAAAACACTGAAAAACAATCTACCAAAGGAGATGTATCTGACCCGCTGGGAAATCATTACAAGATCACCACCATTAATTACTAATGAAAGCATTTGCATTTGATATTAATGTAAGGCCAGCACATGTTATAGATGCTCAGCACATGTGACTGTATATTTAATGAACCTCCAAAAAAATTAGGAAACACATTTAATCTTTAAAAGATCTGATTCTGTATTTAGTTTGTTGAATTCATTTATTCATGATCTTCTTTGATAGACTTGTCTGGATGCTTTTTTATATCAACTGCTGTGCATGCATATGTGTGTGTGTGTGTGTGTGTGTATTACTTGTCTGTAGCCACTGCACACTCAAATCAAATACATGTTGCCTGTAGCTGGCTCAGTTTGGGTGTCACTTTGCTTTGTGACATTCATTAACAGCGAGCAATGTTTGCGAACATGGCGACAGCTTCCTGTGTTTATTCCCTAGTCTCCCAAAGCTCTCGGAAACAGAAAGCACACCATTGACACCTAGTCTGAAAATAACCGGTGCAAAAACTCCAGCCACAAGTCAAGCGACACGGCAGCAGGCTCTGGATTGTTTTGAAAGACGGAGAATGTTGTGCAAGCAACTGTGAAGAATGTATAAAAGCAACCAAAAAAAGCGTGAAGATGTATAAGCGAAGCGTTGTGTTGCTCGTCTCAGGGCCCCTTGAGAAATATCCCTTCTGGCCCTCATTCTTAATGCTCTTGTCTCAGAGAAATGCGGAGAGACAGAAATAGAGAAGAGGGGACACTCGGAGGGAGAGTTTAGAATCTGAGAGGAGAGGATGGAATGAGAGCGTTGACTGCGAGAGGGATTAAAAGGTGACGCAGGGGTTGAACAAGAGACAGAGCAACTGTGAGATAAAGAAAGAGAGAGTTGAGAGAAAGTAGACAAGATTAATTAACTCATTTCCAACAACAGATCCTATTAAAATTGCTGTCAGCACCATTGAACCAATCGCTGACTTGCACTAACCGAAATGGAATTCTTTATGAGCTTTGTTTTAAGACTCTTAGACTCTATATGTATTCAGGATATATAAATAGACGTATATACAGAAGGCTGTGCATTGTGTGCATGCAGCTGAATATTTGCTTTTAAGGTTCTCTTGGTATTGTTGTAGCGGCGGTCAGATATCTGTTGCCATGCTATTACAGAGGGGCAGATAGCGAAATGGCAGGTGGGTCTATAAACACAGCATCTGAGTGATTCAGTATAACAGGCATTTTTCCAGGTCTATAATGCCAAAGAGCGATGGAGTCGGAGAGGAGAGGTGGAGAGGCGGGGTGTGAGGTGAGAAGGCCGGCTGCCGGGAGACAGCGATGAAAGATTGATCAAGGGAGGCTGATGCCTTTTCAAGGTGAGATCTCAGTTCTGAGAGAGGGAGGGACCTCATCCTCACCCTCTCACCTCCTCACTTCAGCTTCCGACCGCTGTTTCTTTTTCCTTTTTGGTGCTCTGGGATTGAAGAGGATCTCAGAGAAGAGAATGAAGCAGAGCTGAGGCAGCAGGAAGTCTCAGATTAGGGGAGTGAAGCGTTGTCTGTTTTCTTTCCCCGGTGGACTAAAGTAACACTCTAATGCTTTCCCACAGCAGTTTTTTCAAACATTTTGCTCTCTGCGGAATATTTCGGTGAGTGGTTATTTCCCTTTTTCTCCCCCCTTTTTTCTCTTTTTCCCTCGACTTCAATTTTTTGTTCATTCACAGCTGTGGCCCCACCAAGGCTTTTAAAACATTTGTAGAACTCTATTATGTCTGTCAGCATCATCAAACACAACGACAATAATGCCTCTGGGCGTTAATCTTCACATACCCTCGTATTTACCGCAGCACCATTTGATCTTTTACATCTTTCTTCATACCCCCCCCACCCACCAACACAGCCGTGTGCTTAAAACCACGTTAGGTTTGATCCTGCTATGACAAAGCCTTTCTGACACTTTAAAAGGCATCTCCCCACTGTTCAGCTCTCGTGCATTCCTAACAGCGAGCGGGATAGTTAGCAATAAGTGCTAATTTGACAGTATTGATTTCACACTCAATTCCATTTAACAGAATGTAAAAAACCTTAATTAGAGCTCTGTGTCATTCTGCACAGTGTTTTTCACTTTCCGATTATATTCTCTGTAGGCCTCCAAGAGGAAATAAAAATGTATTTCAAAAGCTGAAGCAGGGGTTTTTGGTGATTGTAAGTTTGCAGGTTTGAATCCAGTGGCAACTGTATGATTAAATTAGGAACTCTACCTTCCCCTTAGGGCTGCCAAGGTGCCCTTAATCAAAGCACTTGCAAGTAAATTACCCCTTAGACACTCTTACACTCTTAAATCCATCTGTGATTTTCAGTTTATTCCAGGAATAACTTGCGTCCACTTTTTTTTTTTCTCAACCTGACTCATCTTCTACTGCTGTAGTAAGTGACTTGACTGTTTTATTCACAATGCATTTCCACATTAGATAAGCCTGGACAGTCATGGTTGTAGAGAGTGACATTGATACATGCAGTAATATTGCAACAGTGAAAATTCTCCATTAGAAAGAACTGAGTTGCTTCAGTCAAACAAGATATGCTGTGGCTGTATTGTACTCTGAGATATTTAGGCCACGATGTACCGAGGAAGTAGTATCTGCCATTTTTGTGATAGAATTTGTCTTGTATCACTGTTCAGCTATACAGCGTTAAGGATAGAGGAAGATTGTAGCAATTAAAAGAAAAAAAAAAAGTCCAGAAATTGTAAAACTATGGCTGCTCAGACATCAATTTATTATTATAGTATGTCCATGCATAAAAAGTAACAACAATTCAAGTTTCAGTTGGACTTTAAGATTTGAAGTTTTCAACTCCAGTCATACCAGCTGGAAATATTTTCATTTTCCTGTCACATTGCTGATATTTTGCTTCATTTTCATGCTAATAAGAAAAGACCATGCAACAAACGGTCACATCCTTTCAGCCCCATGTTGTAATGATGAGTCATATCACTTATCATTGCCTGAAAGCAAAAAATGTAATGTATTTAAAAGTTTTGTCCGCACAGGGTTATTTGCTTCTCACAGAAAAGGGGAAAGACGGTAAACTGTTTTCTGTTGTGAAATCACATCTCCCGTACATGCACTGAGGCTATGTCTGATACGGGATATTACTAAGCATCAATAAAACCTGACCACTTATAAATTAAAGGCAAAACATGTTTTTCTCTCTCCCTGAAGCTCTGACATTCATAACAATACATATCTAGGCTGTGTGCGCGGTTTTAAAATTGGTTATTTGGTTGCCTATTTCAAGCAACAGATGTTTGATCACACATTATCATATTTGAACACTGACATGAGGATGTAGAGTTCAATCCAGCAAGCAAACATGCATGTTTATGTGATTTGACAAAATACACAAGGATACACCGAAACCACCTCCAAAAGCACAGTCTGAGACCTACACATATACGTAATATACATGTCTATGCGTACATGGTACATGCTGTACAAGACACAGACATTGAAATACTCAAAGAATCTCAGAAGCTCTTTTAAGTAGATGCCAAAAAGACTAATGGCGTGACACTGGCAACAAAAATAGCTTTTCATTTACTCGCTACAGAAGCATCACACACGCAGTATTCACTTCAGAGACTAGCAGGACATTTACCATTGTGCATAATGTTCACCGCCGGGCCAAGACTAATTTTGGTGCTTTTCTTTTCGCCGCTTGAATGGGATGTTTTCGCTTGGGTTCAGTTGTTCAGTCAGTTATACATTTCTTTTGTCTGTCCTACGTGAAATAAAAACAGACATTGAACAAATCTGTGTTTTCTGTCTGATATCATGACATAATGTGTTTATTTCAGACACAAGATAACATTTTGCTTTATAGATGACAACACTCCCTTTCTGGTTTTACTCCCACACCTACCACCAGCGATGCATCATTTCCACATTGCAGAAAAGTTTTACAACTATCTTGGTGATTATCTTTGCTTCCCAATGCTGCAGGTGTACATCCTCCTGTATCCATGATAGGGGAAATAACTGTGACTGTGGAGCACCTGTAAAACCCACTAATTGCACCTATGTTTAAAGTTCACAGATACAGCGCTGTTAACAAGGAAACAAGCATTTCATTTCCTCTCCTCTCCTCTGGGAAACATTTTAATCAGAGCATGTAGATGGCTGGCTGCAACCAGTGGGAGGACAGTGGGGGGGTTAACCCAACTTAGCTCAGTTTCCTTATGTTTTTATTTGTGAAATACAGTTATTGCAGAGAGAATTTATGTATTTATTTTTCTGCAGAAGGCACAAGATGTCATCACCTCAACATGGAATAGATTTACAGTCTTCATTGTGATTAATGTAAATCTACATGAAACAGCGTGTGTCCTCGTACTGGCTGATTTGCACCTTTTGCTTTCCTCGAGCAAAAAAATGAACATACAGTATGCTCATAAATTAACAAATCACGTTCTGGAGTTCGAGCCAACCGCAAGTGTCAAACTGATTTTACTCACCCGTGATAATTAGTTGGCTTTACTTGATTGTGTTTATGAAAATAGACTGACATTTAGCTGAAGCTCGTCATTCAATCAATCATCTAGAAGGCTTCATGACATGCGCATCCCTAAAAGGAGACTACTGACAACTCTTACAGAGAGTTAGACATGTTTTGCGACCTTCAGAAGCTCAGTTGTAATCATGGCGAAATGAAAGAGGAATGATGATGATGTTGCTGTCAGGTGGAGAGTGAAGTCCGTCCCTGGCACCTCTTCTCTCACAATAACCCACTTACAGTTCACAGGTCGTTAAAGACAGCAAGCTATGATTGATCGGGGTCTAAATGTGATGCCAAGTCATGGCAAGAATTTATGACTCTATAATCATTTAATCTGACATAGTGACCAGCTTGAAAGGCAACAATATCACATAGTTTTATCCTGGCATAAAGACTTAGATTTTTATAGTGGAAAAATTAAATCAAATAAATCTGTTGATTCACATTCAAAGTTACCAACCCTAGCTCTGTGAAATTACATTCATATACGACTAATCTGCAACAGTGAATACTTTTGTAATACGATGTAATGGTGGCTGAGTTACATTCTCTGTCAAAATAATGAGAGTATTGTTAATTACCATATTTGGAAAGTTGCAAGAATGAATGCACGAGTGAAATATTCAGAGACAGTGAAATATTCAAAAATATCCAATCGTGCAGTATAATATCTGCTAGTAGTAGCTACAGCATCATTACATTTGACACTGGCAGCTCTGGGTTGAGGTTAGGTTAATACAGTAAGAAAGTGCAGAGACTTGAAGCAAAACAACTTTATTAACATTTAAACAAAATGACGATCAGGAATCAGTCTGTGATATATCGGTGTAGCACTTCCTTCTTTGGAATAAAACATTGTCTGTGGACATAATCCAGGCAGCAACTACATTTGCCAACACAAAGTCATTGGTATAAAAAACATAACTTTTGAGGAGACACTGTGGCAGTTACACAGTTTCGAGTAACATTTGTCCTTTAATGACCACCGGTTACTCACCCTGATGTCTTCAGCGCGAGAGTACAAATGAAGTATTAACATGTCACAAAGGATGAGTGAGGCTGACTCCCACAAGCTGGACTCCGTCTCTCATGAAGGAGCGGGCCTTTGTGACATCGTAGACGGGCTCATCAGAGGATGTCGAGTTGAGTCATCGAAAGGATGAGTTTAGGGAGGCGGTGGGGAGAGTATAGTGGCGTTGTCTCTGGAGCTCATAGCCAGCAGAGCCTCTTCCATGATTGTGATTACACCTGTCATCTACACGTTCTCTGGAAACCAACTTTATAGGAAACATAATCTTTCACTTTGTCTCCCTATGTAATATAGAAAGAGCCTTCATCTTTGTCCCCATAAGTTCTAGTTGTGAGTATTGTAAAAGTTGTATTAGTTCCTCATGTCTGTTTTTCTGTGTCATTGCTATGGTTACATATCACATCTATTCATCTCTCAGATAAAAGTAAAAACAGTGAATATGAAACTGCTGTATGGAGTGTACTTAAGTTCTGTCCGAGCCTGAGTTAAGATTTTATTCACTCTTTTCTATCACTGCCTTTTGTCACAGCCTTCAGCTTGTCTGAGGTTGTGTACTGTGTATGCATCCCCCTATCTCTTTCCCTGAGGTTGTATTAGCTTCTCTCTCTTTCTTTATCTGCTATATAACATGTCCCTCTATCTTTCGCCCCGCGCGAAATTTTATTATCGCTCTCTCACTTTCTCTCTCATTATCTTTCTCCTTCAACTTGCATGCAGTGCATTCTCTCTCTGTCAATACAAAGGTAAAGAATATTAACTCTGTCTTTCTCTCCATCAAACATGTCCTCCCCCGATTTGTTTCTCTCTTAATTTGCATCAGTGTCAGTGTTAAACGCAGCAATGCTTCTGAGTACTTCGAAACTCCAAGAAAGGAGGCGACACATTCTCCCAGCCTTCTGTTAGAGCTGTAAATATGCCGAAATGTACTTATTTAAAGATGTTGTTGGAAGGAGAAAGGAAGGAGGATGGGGTGGCTGGGTGAAGGTTGGTTAGATTTGAACTTGACCTAAATTTCCATACGGGTGGGACACCTGTGCTGTGCTGCACTGTAAGCAACTGTTAACAGAGCCTTTGAGGGTGACAAGGCTCTATTAGTTTACCACACTTCAGGAAGGCACTGTAGAAACTAATGCTCACCCTGATGACATGTTTGAGGTTTAAATTACAGAAAACTGTGGTAATCACTGTTGCCTGCACCCTTTAATTTAACACCATCACAAATGTGTCAATTTGTCACCTTACTTTTAACAAACAAGGAGCCAACAGTTGATTACATTTCCAGTAGCTGTTTTACAACTACAAGCAGTGCAGTTCACCTGTGGAAATCTCAGTGTCCACACAGAATGTGTTTTAACTGTCTCATGCACGTGTGAGCAGAACAAATGCACTTCTAATTTAGCCAATAGCTGTCTACACAGTCTGCGTTAAAGCTCACACATATAACTGCTTTTTGTCTGTTTCCTTCTGCTGTATAGGTGTCACCACAGTGTCTGCGGTTACATGCACAACATTTTACACTTTTCATCCTCATTTTGAAAAACACAATATTCGTAATAAGCTGTTTACATGGCTAATGCAAATAAACATTACATTAATATTCCTGTTTACATGCAGAGGGGTTTTCAGGGATTCCCTCTGCTCCAGTGGGAACGGGAATCACAAGATCTCCACAGGCAGTGAAGTAAACCAGCGAGGTGAAAAACATTAGTGAGATACTGCCTGATATTTATAAGTGATTTTGATATGACTGAGATTATACATTTATAGTTACAGGCACATCCAGTACCTACCTTGTCCCATGATGTTAACAACACTGCTGAGTGTTTTTTTGTGCATCATACCGAGTCGTCACCGTCAGCTCATGGCTGCGTGACAGGATAATAACCAATCCCCTCCGTCCCTGTCATGGAGACGGCACACTCTATTTTTCGAGCATGTCATTTTGCCTGCGCAGGAGTTCATTACACAATCCGCCTTCCATGCACCTCTGTCCCAGCCGTGCAGACTGTTGGCTAGTTGTTTTGTTTACAACTCACAGAGCTGACCATAAACAGGAAACAGGCTGTGTGTCGCAAACTGCAGTAAAAACGCCGACTAAGACACATATTCTGAATGCACTATACATGTCCAAAGAATATCATCTTAATTGGAAAATGCTACATTTGGAATAAGGCCTAATTAGGAATACCCAAATGGAAAATGTTGTATGACCTCTATCAAATTCGGAATATTGTCATATTTGGATTAGTAGTGGAATATTAATGTGCATGTAATTGTAGTCAGTGAGAAGGAAATGGGCTCAGAGTGCCACAAAACAGAACTGTGTGGACATTGATGGAGGACTGAAGCTACTGAGTGATAATATGTAGTAGCAGCAAGAAATGAGAGTAACAACAGAAAGGTAGGAATGAAACGAAACCTCAAACCACACAAACTCTTCCCGTTATGCAACAGCTACTATAACCCTAAAAGCTGAGCACAGTGAAACATTTCAAAATGGCGCCGCAACTCTCTAGACACCTGCATCAGCATTCATGTGGAGGCAAAATCTCACCTGTCAGCATGTCTCTCCTGCGCTGTGACGGCACAGTGGAGATGCATTTGATCATAACTTGTCCTACAGTAGTGCCGGAATCCCACCGGGCATGTCTGCGTCGCATTTTATTCTACGACAGTAATAGTAGTTTTGTCAAAGCTGAACGAGCAACCTTATATATTATATTTGTATAAAATGCCAAAAAACATAGTAAAAAAAAAGGATTTGTATAGTCAAGTCAGTTTTATTTGTATAGCACAATATCACAAATCAGTCTCAGGCGGCTTTACAGTCTGTACAGTAATTCAACATCCTCTGTCATTAGACCCTTGATTTCAATATGGGCAAAAATACCTTAAAATAACTTAAAACACTTAAAAGGAGAAAATGTATGTAATCTATTTTTCATGCCAGTGTTTTTTTTTTGTCTGTAAAACCCACAGTAATAATCTATGAACCACAGTATTCGTTGCTCTTAGCTGGATAGGTTGTGTTTACTCATTACATATAACTTACTTCTCTCTCTCCTGCCCTTTCTGTCACTTGACCTCGCTGTCCTCTTTTCTCTCCTTTTCCTTTTTTTTTCACACCATCTTTCTATCTCTGTCCCCTCACAACGAGGATATTATTTACAGTAGTTTGAGTCCATATCTTTGACCCTCCCAGCAGCAATAAGGTTATGGACTTTCTGTGCAGCTGGTGGCTGGTTGCCCACACGCACTCACACTCGCACACACACACACACATACACACACTCTCTCACACACACACACACTTGTCCATTGACGGTGAATCATGGTCTGACCTGAATAACTGGGGACGGACCTGTAATTAAGCCTTGGCGCTATCATTCCTCTTCTCACCTTTACTCTCCTTCGCTCCCCTCCACCTTATACTTCTTCGTCTCACTCTCTCTTTCTCACTTTCTTTCTCTCAGTGACCTTTCTCTACATTTGCCCCGTCCCGTTTTTTTATCATCACAAATCCATCTTTCCGTCCTCTTTCCTACCTCTTAAATCCTTGTGTAAATTTGTATTTATGTACAAATATAAGATTAGGACGTTTTATCAGTCTAAATCACTTCCTCCCTCACTGAGATGCAGACTCATACTGTTTGCACAGATGAAATTGGGGGTTTTCCTCAATGGTAGGTGATTCTGAGAAATGGTCTGGATCTGAGTACATACTGATTTATGGGTGATAAAGTTCTTCAAACAGCTATCTCCTGTTGCCTCTTGGCACAAAGTTCGAATTGCACAATTAATTGCTGTAAAAAATGATTGATTTAAAGTCTATGCAGTTTTACATTTGACAAGACAGTTTTAACACATGAGGAAAGAGTTAGAAGACTGAAACAAATCTAAAGAAAGTTAACACAGTGGAAAAGTTTTGATGAAAAAAACCCAAAAAGAAGCTCAGACAAAAACATTGTACTTGATCCAAAAACTACTAAAAGGGTCACAGTACATTGTATGGAAATGTTTAGGATTCAAAAATGACGATGACAAAGCAAAAAAAGCACATTCAGTATTTGCCAGTTGGATTTTGCCATATTTGCAGCTCTGGAAGTTAATGCACCGTGTGAAACGGCACCAAAAATGAGAATAAGATGAAGCCACGAAGGGGACAAGAGAGAGTCTGCTGCCCGGCCACAAATCCATCACAAAAACTTACAGCACATAATTGTTCCTGAGAAACTGATGATTACAGAGGTTACAAAATATAAAACCTGCTTTCAGCTTTCAACCTCAACTTAAACTTTGAACACATACACACTTAAACATAAAACATAATAAACACATAAAACAGCCCCATATACTCACACAATGTATATTAGTTACAGGAGAACATAAAACCTGTTGTTTACCTAGCCATTATTAAGCTATTCATGATTTATAATGGATATAATGAAATGAAAAGTTCATTAAAACAGTATTAAAAAAAGACCTGTAATCTGTATTCTGAGTGAGAAAATGATCATTTTATTATATCTTTAATCCTCCGTTGTTCACTAGAGTGCAAAGTTTCATAGTGGATCTAAAATGAATATACATTTTCTCCCTTGATTGAATAGTTTTGGAGGACCTCAGAAAATACTGATATGGGTTTGTTCCCCATTTGAAAGCTTTTTTTTTTTTTTTATCCATGGCCAAGCTGATTGAGTATGACGTTTTCCTTCCAGCCTCGCTACGTTTGACACATTTGTGGTTCAGACACATTTAGAATGAAGAAGTATTAAAACAGGTTCCAGCTGGTGCTCACCGAACAGCTTGCTGAGTAGTTTAGGGTCATAAGTGGAGCTCATGTTCAGCAGAGGTTACTGAGAGCGTTTTCCTTTTACACAGGATGTCAAACAAATCTACTCAAACCACAATAATGATGAAGCACATTTTTAAGAAAAAGTCTAACATTTTGAATAATTAATAGTTAAAAATACTTGACCATTGATTTATAACTATTATAAGATTGTTTTAATCTTTACTTTCAATTTCTGAAATATTTCAACTAATAGACAAATATAAACCTTTAAACGTTTTCAGGTGATTTAAAGCAGTGGTTCTCAAACATCAAGGACCCCTAAACTAACACAAAATAAATTCCTATCTCAAAGGATTTTTGTTTTTAGATGTTTTAGTACAGAAACTGTATGAAACCTACGACCACAAACAGTCATACACGTTACTTATGGATGGAATTATAGTAAAAGCAACCCTCTGCAGCCCCTCAAGGACCCAGATCCCACTGATTTAATGTGCTACTACAGTGTTCTCTGGACCATGTACCTCTATGTCTGTCTCCCTGAAGTTATATCAAGTCTCTCGGTCTGAGTCAGGCCAGTATCATCACAGGGCCACAGCAAGGTCCCTCTGACCTCACCTGTCATCAAGGGCCGCCTGCAAGCCGCAATCAATACTCTCTCGCTGCCCGCTCCGTTTGTCACACTTTGTGTTCGTGTTGAGATCAGCAGTGAGTTTTACACACCATGTCTCTGTGTGCGCTCGAGCATTAGCCGAGTGTTGTTTGGTAACAAGGCTGACTCTAGCTTGTGCATATAAACGCTTTTGAAAGAATTATATTTAGCGCTGTCGACTGAAATGTGCTCTTAATTCTGTGTAAGGAGCAGATTAAAGCGAAGAATCGGATGGTGTGAACTCGTAGTGCTTCTTTTGATTCCTTTGTGTTTTTGTCTTGCAGACACTTTAATGGCAAAATACAATAAACCAATAATGAATTCATAATAAAATTCTGGAGTCAGTCTTCGTCTTTGCTCTGCTCTAGTGTGGCTTCATCTTCAAGCAACTGCATAATCTCCACTCTTCATTATTAAAAAAAAAAAGTGACATCATTTACATATCAGAATGTCAACGGCATATTTGCATATTTTTTCACGAACACGGCACAATTAATGACTTTGCTGCAAGGCTGTAATAAGAAAAGACCTCTGCTTAATATTGATATGTATTAGGTCATTATTCTACCGAGCACGGCCAGTCGGCCATCCTTAATCATCAAGTCAATTCATATGTTTACATTTGCAGCTTGATGACAGGGTATGAGTGTGCTTAATGCTTTTTCAATATGGTCGACTGTGACTGATAGGCCTCTGGATTGGATGATGAGTGTGTGCTGATGGAAATTATTCAACATGTATCAAAGTTGGCACAGATCAACAGGAGAGGTTTGCATAAATAAGCTGTTCCCCGCGGCCCCTGGTGCTTACTTTCAGTCTGTTTGTAGGTGGACGGCTTGTGAGGTAGATGGTGTGTGTGTGTTTGCGTAGGCAGACAGGGCCGCTCATTAGCATATTCGCTTCACGATTTTAGAACGAAAGATGGCACCCGTGAACCTTCCCTCGCTCTCAATCACACCTAGAAAGCACTTATACGGGTGTGCATGCCAACAAAAAAAAAAAGCACATAAGCACACATGCCTGTCGACACAAACGCATAATGACACACACACGTACACCTGAACATAAGCAATACATGCACACACACACACACACACACACAGACACACACACAAAACACACACACACACACATTTCCACCTCACTCAGAGTCTCTCTCACTCACATTCACATCTCACATTAGAGTCCTCAAGTGTGCTGTTTGATAAATCTTCCCCTTAAGTCTATTATCCATGGAATACTCTGGTGGCACGAAAAAGCTGCTTTGAAGTCTTCCACCCTCTTCCTGCTTATTCTTCAGTATGAAAACACAGACAACGCTCTGCAACTCAGCTGCCTACTCGCCTCCGATGCACAATATTCTGCTTGAAGAGTTCATTTTTCAAAGTGCCGCATATGCATTTTGGAAATCTCTCCAAAGCACGTTATCTACTGCTGTAAGGGAAATAACACAGTTTTACACATTGTTTTAGCTGTTTGCTAACAGCCATTTGTGATGAGTGGGTGTCATCTTTGAAAAGTTTTTATAAAGTCAATATGACTTCAAACCTTTGCTGTGGTCGGGGATGAATCTGCAGTATACTGGCTGTTTCATTTATCGTGTACAGCTGGGATTAGTTTTTATACTTTTATCATTTCTATTAGTTATGAACGGTTTACATGCTACTGATTTCTGTTTAAAATAAAAAGCCCCCAGGTTTATCATATTTAGTATAATTAACACTGTAATGAATGAACACTGTATACGTCAACTATAAACATCCATCACAGCTTTTGGTTTAATTATGACCTACTGAACTTGCCAATATTTTCCATTCAATAGCAGATTAAATGAAAAACTCAGACATGCTCACTCTTTCTAATTTCGTTTTTTTTTTTTTAAACACTGTAAAACTGCAGGTTTTCATAAAACCCATGTGATTTTCTGACAGCTTTTGTTGTTTGGTCTGTTGGATTCATTTATAACGATCACACAATTCTCAGTAATTAAACTTGTAAGCAAACTGTCACCATAACTGCGAGAAACTACACAAAATACAACCAGTAACACCACAAACAGCAGATGCCAGAAGAGACGACATTCATGGGATTTAAAGATATAACCTGTCACTATGACAACCAGTTGGACTCATCGATAAAGACAAAAAGCACAATACGGATAACAAAGTTTTATCGTGAAGCTTTTCGGAGCAAATATTTTCCAAATACGATGGCCTCAAGAGGGACCTTTATGTTGCCATCTTTGCGTGGAGTTGAAACAAAGTGGTGCTTTCGGTGACTTTACACAGCTGAGAGAGAATAGCACAGATTGAAGCCCATTTGCTTTTCTTTCTTTTGCTACCAGCCAGCAGGGTCCCTGGTTTCTGTGTTTAATGGAGGCTAACAGACACTTGGACAGAAAGAGGAGACACTGATATGATGAAAAGGTTTTTTACCACCCGGCACAGCACGGTGGAAACAACGTCACTGTGAATTTAAAGTTTAATCACATCTCCCTGATGTCTTTTGTGGAGGATGCAGGGATGGTGGGCACCAAAGAGTACTTATTTGTCATTTTTAAATAATTAAAGACAGACTCTTGTTAGAAAAACCTTTTGTTGTCTTGTAACTGACTCTGAGGCAATCTAAGCCACCAGACCTCCCAGCGGCACCGAGTGCATTAAGCAATCTCTCTCCCACTGCTGAAATTGAGGAAGTCACTCATGCATGCTGATGTCTTTATGCAGAGTTGGATGTGTAATCTTATGGTGTTAAAAAAAAAAAAACACTTACTTGAAATAAAATTAGCAAGTAGCCATGAATCTGTAAGGCACAAATGAAGTGGAAGCTTCGTTGCTTGGTTTGTTATTCATCTCTGAAATTGAACTAATCCTGTCTTTTTAAGCTGTTATCATACCATAAATGCCATTTTAGACTTTTCATATTTTATGTTTTTAAACGTTCATACTTTATAAGCAAGACTCTTATTTTTGTTTGTATTTGTTATTGGTTGCTGTTGAAGCGTGATCGGCTGAAGGCTCAAGTTTGAACAAGCTAGTTTGTTTAAAGTGTCATCTCAGCATGTCTAAAGGCAAAAGTTTTACACCTGCTCTGAACAGAAACACTTGAAAGTGGAATGAAAAGCCTCAAATCGCAAAAAGAACCGAGACGTGATGAATCACACAAATGTACTTGTTTGGTTTGGGACACATGCAGGTCATTTTTCAGCTAATGTTGTGTGTAATTGCTTCTAGAAGCTGCTGTTTCTTACTGGTGTTAGATGTGTGATGTTAGCCAGCCAGAGCCCACAGATGTCCGTCAACATGTGGCTTGAAAAAAACATTGAAATGTAAAGATGAGTGAATGGAAGTCGTTACGTCACATCTGATTAGCTTATGTTCCAACTGCTCCTGTAACTCAATGCAGTCTCTCATTTAGCATTTCTTCCATTGGTCTTACTGAAAAAATGAAGCATGTTTTTGGAATTTACTTTCCTTAGTCCAACACTGTTAAACATCCGCTGCAACAGTTGCTATCAGTAATTAAACCTCTGTTATAAAACTGCATTAAAACAAAAGCGCGGGGAAGTTATATCCCCATAATTTGGTTTTGTCCATATTCAAAAACTCAACCAATAATTTCTCTTACAGTAATTTTGCGATTTTCTAGTTATAATCTGTGCTGTGTAAAGACTTGAACAGGGTACAAGTACAGATGTGTACAGACATGTCTGAACTCGTCACAGCTCCTTCACATGAACTTGTCTCCTCTGTCTATCCGTTTAACCTGCTAATGTCGAGGGCCGATGGGAAATGATATAAGATCATATTTCAGAAAACTCCTGCCCTTAACTAAAGATATTAAGCAAACAACACGACATAATGAGGAAGGGTCTGTTCCAAAACTGGATCTTTAGTCATTAGCATGGTCACAGATGTCAGTGGGAGTTTTAATGAGGTTTTCTATAGAGGCTCTTTATAGCAATTACTCTTCAAATAGTTATTTTAAGGGTTTATTTCGAAATGGTATCTATTATAGAGCTTCCAGCCATGTTATTTCTCTGTAGATATACTGTACACGCATTTCTTAAAGGGGTTTAATTATTCTACAGCATTTATCTCATGGTAACTAGCAGAACAGCAGTAGCTCTTGTCTCCTCCCACACATCTCTTTGAACTGACACAGCACCCAGCAGAAACACCACCTGCCCCAATAACCCCCTGCAGATATTATAAAGACATTTTAGCCGATGAGACAATAAAAATTCTGACCATTACTGCTTTAAAAAAAAAAAGACTTTTTACTTTTTATAAATGGCAGAAATCTCCTTTTCCTATAAAACTGGTCAAGTGAAACTCAGTTAATCGCGGAGCTTGTGGAAACACTTAATCTGTTCAGCCTGGGCTACTGGATCAACTTTTGTCACTCTCACAGCTCAGTGAGTCAAATCCCCCCCCCCTTCAAAGTGGCACTTCTGTGGTACATTTCCTCCTTGAGTCCCCAGTACATCAAGATCAGGTATGTGAGGACAGGTTAGGGCCATAGCTCCATCTGAGGACTTAGTCTGAGCCTGGGAAATCATTAAACTTTGAATAGAAGTTGCTATCAAAGCTCGGGCTCTCTGTCGAATTGAGATAGAGCACGCAGCAGATGAATGTAAGGATTTACAGTGAGAGCATTGAAGGTCACTCACCCAGAGGTGTCTACTCTACTACTACTGTATCCTTGGGTTGCTGCACATCCTGCTTTGTCTTGCTACTGCAAAATGATAAGATGTGCATGATGTCGGAGCTAATTCTCTTTGGGGGAAAACCTGCTTTGTCTCCAAGTTACCCTGCAGAGCTCATCACTGGCTGCCTGGGCTCTCTTCCAAAAATATGCCAGACAGTTACAAGAGGAAGACATGGCGTGGAGGCTGCAGGGCAAAATTGAGAGGAGGCAAAGAATTGAGAAGCACATTGGACATTGTATAGACAGGTTAGACATTCAAACAGTTACACTAGCAGCAAGATGGTAAGAAGTCATACAGAGGACACGTCACAGATGTTTTAGCTGATAGTTTACCCACAGTGACTTTCAGCGGATTTTCTCAGTCGAATAAACTTAAATTCCTCTATCAGCTATATGACAAGCCATCAAAAGTAAGAACCTAAAGGTTCAGGGCAGCAGTGCGGAGAATACAAATGTAATAAATATTTTCATGTCCCTCAAAAAGTGTTGTATAATTAAACAGGAGAGAGAGTGGGAGTGAAGATGGAGTAATAAGGCAGAAACGAGGTTTTAAAATTTTTTTTCCATACCAGTGAATTAGGACGAATAAGTGGAATACATGCCCATAGTGTATTCTGACAGACATCTAGACAGGATGATATATACCTCAGGAAGGAAGAGACAAAAACAAAGGGTTTGGCAAGTTTATTGACAAGCAATCTGACAAAGTAGGAGATGGACGTGCAGACAGACAGGTGGACAGACATTGCCCTGAAGAGCAGATAGATGAGATAGACTGACAAACTTCAAGACAGGGAGAGTGACAAGGCTCTGAGGAAAACACACATACACACATATATAGAGCAAGCAGACAGACAGACAGGCTGCTCTTTTCATGGCTCATTCTGCAGGGGATCAGGGGAGGGAAACGGCCTCTCAGCAGATGGAATATTTATCACGTCTGGCTCTGAATTTCGCTACCCAGTCACAGCTGAGAAGCAGTGAGACGGCTGGGACAGATCTGGGCTGCACAACACACACTGAGCGGATTGGGACGTGCCGAGATTCGAGCTTCCTGCGCCCATGATGGTGATGAAGGCCTTGTCACCAACCTGTCACTCCCCAGCCACACAGCCCAGCCCGACTGCCAGCCAGAGACTACACCAAATGGCCCACTAATGAATACAAGACAACACTTAATGGTTTACTGGCTGCCGGGCACATGTTTTTTGTATGTGTGTGTGTGTTTTTTTTTTAAGAGATACACATGGCCCATATAGGAACCTATGGGCATTGCTACCACTCTCTCTTGCTGCCTGTCAGCCAGTTTTAAGCTTCTCAGTGTGTTGTCAGTTGACAGCTGAGGCAACAAAACTGTAAATGTCGACATGTCTGATATCAAGACAACAAAACTGACCCACTAAAGTAAACAAACAGACAAAACAACCCACTGATAGTATGTGAAGGCTACGTGAAAAAGCTACAAAATGTGGAAGTTTAAAGTTTTCTTTACAAGTGGATGTCCTCAGAGCTGCCGTCAATATCCGGAGCTTTATTCACTGTAAATGTAAGAAAGTTCTCTCTTATTTCGAATTGTATGAAAACTTTTAATTTCACAGTCTTTTCAGAAGGCGGAGGTAAAAATGTTAAAACTTCCGCCCTATTTTGATTTGTTGACACTTTCTCATTGTGGAGCCTCTTAAAGATGGAGGTTAGATGGGAATTGTATAAGCTCAAGGCTGACCCTTTAACACTGCTAACTGAAGCTTTTCTGAAGCATTGTTAGCTTACAGTCTTATTGAATACTGAATAGACAACACTCCAGCTGAACAACTGTGTCCGTATTGACTCAGAGAGATGTGCGCCATGTGCGACCCACTTCGAGATGATTTTTTTTCTCTCTCTTTTGCACCAATTTTCAACCCTGTAATCACACAAATCATCTCTTCTCTACATTCTGAACATCTACAAGATTACTGAAGACCCACATTTTACCATAAGCATATAAGGCTGTGAGGGTTGGATGGGCGAAAAAATAGGATTTTTCACAGGTTTTAGTATCTCTGAAAATATTCTAAAGGCATAAGCTTTTGTCTGTAGATAGGTGAGTGAAAACTGCAGTCTGTGTGCTCCTTTCAGCCGTTTTATCTTGGTGTCCCGGGGTCAGATCAGAGTCTGCTGCAAAGTTTCCATTGCCACTTGGGGCGCCAATGCCAGTAATGTTAAAACCCAACACACTGAGTCTTTTAAGAGTCATTTGCTGTCAGTGGTTTGTCTGCTGAATCCTGCCTGCTGAAGACTGTTTGGCCCACGGCTGTTCTTTCAGTCTATAGCTCAACTCAGCTGCTGAAAAGAGATAAGGAAGTTTACCAGCTAATTTAAAGGTACCCTGTGGAGTTTTTAGAGCACTGGTAGTGCTATGGAGCAGTGTTTTTTACAGCTGGATCCCAATTTAGTTTTGTGCACATATACAATGACACAAGTGGGGAGATGCACAGATGAGGAGCACACAATACTGCCGGTTTCATGTTATTCTGCTGATAAACATGTGGTAGCGCTAACAACAAGAAAACATTGATGTAAACAATGTGAAATTTAGAGTATTTTAAAAATCAGCTTTTCCAGTGCTTTGAAGAAGGATATGCATTGAACCATTGAGTTTTTGACGTCAAGGAATCACACCTTGCATTTTGATGAGAAACACTAAATGTAATGTTGCTTCTACATAACAGGTAAAGTCCCTTCATCTGTAACAGGTTAAGTCCCTTCATCTGTAACAGGTAAAGCAGTAGCTGTCATACGTTTAGGTTGAAGCTTGAAATTGAACATGTAAAGCACCAAGTATATTTGGTTTTACTGATGCGTTGCCTCATGTCTGAACTTCAGATCACACCCATCACAATGTTCCATCAACAGTCAATAAAAATAACTTTTCTGTAGTTGTCTTGCAGTATTCTGAATGTTTTTAACTTAGTACATGACAGCAATTTGTGTTTTACTGACTGTACTGACTGGTGTCAGTTTTAGGCTAAAATATAGAGAGTTTTAGACACAGAAGGCTCCTCCAGATATTTTGTGGGCTTCTGAATAACATTCCCACGAGTCTGTTGACGCCTGTCATATTTATAGTTAGTTTTTCTTATCACAGTCTGTTAGCAGCAGAGACAGCAAAATACATAAAACTTGACATAGCTGCCGTTGCAGCAGCCAAATAAAAATACAAAATGTTAAGAGTCAACCTGAGGAAAAGTATTAAAACTGTTCAAACTTACCTCTGAAAATAAATGTACAGAACCTACCTGGGAAAAAAAGACTTTACTGCAACATCACTGTGCTGTTTATTGTTTGGACCAGAGCTTCTTTTATAGCAGACAATACGCAGTTTTGTTTGACATCACAGACATTGTGCGAAACAGTCACCGACATAACAAAACTGTTAGGAAACAAGACAACATTTCTCACAGTCTATCTTTTCAACGCCAGAAAATTTTAACACTTTGTCACCACAGTATGATGTTTCAACTTTGCAAAACAGGTAAATGAAATTTCCAAACAGCTGAAAAGTGTGATTCTTCTCTTCCTGAGTATTGACATGTTTTCAAACCGTACTTATAGAGATAAGTTCTTCGCCACTTCAGGACTTAAAGATAAAGCTGCAGCATTCTTGAGACACATTTCTCATGTAATGATTTTCTCCTCCAGAATCCGATTTAAACAAAGGAGTTTAGTGATCCATTTCCTGGTGTTAAGATAAGAGGAGCAGTTAAACAGGGTGGCTAACGGCTCTTGTAACTGGAGCTCATCTGTAGCCAGACAGCATCTCCTGCTCCTCCTTTCCCTCCATACTCTCCACCTCCTACTTTTTCTTCCTGACTGCCTTTCTTCTCATTCCTCCAGGGCTGCGAGCTGCCAGAGGCTGCACTGGTCAGCCAAATCAGTCCAATTAGAAGGGCTCATTTGGGGCTGTTGGAGGGGCTCAGGTGTTCTACTGGGGTGGTAAATCTCTGTTAAACCTGGAGCCTACTGTTCTCCTCTTCACATTAATATCCTCCGTTGCCAGCCCACACTGTTATCAAGATGATTACATCCAGGGCTCCCCTTTTTTTTTGCTTCTGTTCATTCCTGTCCCCCCTCAACACCACCACCACCAACAGGAGCTATTTCCTGCAGAAATAGGCCATCGCTGTGCCGGGAGTCTACCTCTACCCAGAGGCAAGGAGCACTAGTTAGTGAACTGAGTCTGGGCCAGCCCTCATATGTGGATTATCCATCATTCTGTCACTGCTTTTAATTCAACACAGCACAGACGCCTTTAAGGGGACTTGACCTGAATAAGTTGTTTTGTATTATGATGTAAAGCTCAATCCATTTACTAATGATGCATTGAGGGAATGTGATTGGTGCTAGCCTGGCTGTCCAGGGGGGTTCAGAGGGCAGGTGTGCTCTGGCAGGGAGCCCTGCTTTCAGACATCTGGGTTAAGCCAAACGGAATAACAACAGAGTAGCAACCTGGTGCTTTTAAAACGTGTATCTGCTTGGTCCAGCGTAAAGAACAGAGGGGCCTGAAAGTGTGACTCCCCACTGTGATCCAACACTTCAAATCAATAATTTAATCGAAACAAAAGAGCATCCAGCAGTCCACCTGAGCACAAGATGAAAATAATGAGCATACCTGTGCACACATGCATGTCCTGTATGTTGTGCTTGTGTGTGCTTTTTTTCATATGCAGCATGCGTGAATATAAATCAAAATCCTCTCTATGCATGTGTGCATCAGCATATGTGTGTTTTCATGAATATTTTAATTGCCTTCATGATCGTGTGTGTGTAAGTTAGAATCCAAGGATTCTTATGTGCCCCCTGTGTAATCGCAATCGAGATGAGAGGATCTGAGGGGACGGAAATTACAATAGAGGAGCTGAGGCGTCAGGTACAACTAACAAGGCCAGTGCTGCTAGATACGCAGAACGTGCACCATTACTCCTCCTCCGCAGGGAAACTACTCTTCTCACCAGCAAACAACTGCAGAATACTATTATATCTATAGCGTTTTCTCATATGAACTACAGACAATGTCCAAACAATCCGGTAGAGCACACAGGAGAAAGAACATGATGCAAAATATATGCTGTGGAAATCAAAGTGTTTTGTTAACAGCACATTGAAGATATTTTCTTCAATGATGATTTCTGCGTTGGCCCCTAAAAGAAGTTCCTAAATCTCGTTGTGTCTCCATTTAGATATTTTCTTTGTGGTTTTCATGTAAAGGACTCTTCTTCTTCACCCTGGGATGTTTGTATTCTTCTGGTTTCACACCATTCGTATGATAGAAACTTCATAAACATCCCCACTCACCTGCTGTGAATTCCCCAGACAATGACCCCATCTGTTCACACATGGGCTCAATCGAACATTACACAGACTTGTACTAGGGAGCTGTCAGGGTAACATCCGTTTAATGTCCGGGTCCACGGTTCTCACATACAGCTCCTCCGGGTAATGTCTAGATAATTTCGGTGTTGCAGTGCATGCGTGAAAAAGGCTTATGACAGACATCTTTCTCCCACACCTGTATAGAGTTTTCACAGTAAAATACTTGGATTCCACACTAAAACTGCAAAATGTTTGTGCTGAAAATGGTACCGTTAAAGACATTTACCTGAGCATTTGCAGCCATTTTTTTACTGTCAGGAACAGATTAAATTTGAAAAACTTAATCTGATACAGAATTACAGCTGGCATGATCAACTCGCCATCATATATCTACATCATTGTGGAATTCTTTCACTGATGAGTGTATTATGCTTGTCAGATTGAGTATAAAACATTGTTTAGACCCCTTTGATAAAGCCACACACACTAACATCTTCCCTAAATCATGTGCATGCTTCTGTCTCAAGTAGAACTTCTGCACACATTTTGGCAGTGCTTTGAAGTAAGAGATAACAGGACTGAATCTGATAACCGAACAGGGGATATTCATCAAAACTGAAACCAACGTTTGCATTCTCACAATCTAAAAGTGCTTCACTTTGATGCAATCAGGAAGGGAAATCAAATGCTGATTTAAAATATAGTGTGATGCCCCCTGTGGGTTGCTGCTTTAGTTGTACTGTAGTTATTTTGCTTTCCGCACACACACACACACATTCACACATCCATCATCCAGCTCTCTCATTTTTGGCTTAAATAAATATAATTTGTTAACCGTCTGCCATGGTATGTTTCCCTTTTGTTGTGGCCACTTGAGCAAGGTCATAACAATAGTCATCACATTAAAAGGAAACCAAAAGTTTTATTCATTGGAATATTTAGTTACAGATAAGACAGAAAACGTGCTTTATAATTTACCTTGTACCTCCTGACTCATCTGCACTCTTCTCATTCATCAGAACTTACAGTTTATAAAAAAAAGAAATGAGTAATCTCACCTGAGGCTTTTCTCTTCATCCCTGTCTCACCACCAACTGTACAGACAAACAAAAAAAATATACTGCAAACTTTATTAAATGGGCATCTGAAGGTTTTCTGATTGTACTGTGGAAGCTCTGCCGTTATTTAAAGTTACTGTAGAGGTAAAACAAAGTTTCAAGACTGGAGGGAAATAACAGAAAGAAACAGTTTCTTTGTGAGATCTGAGTTTAGACGCACTCTCACAGACATGGTCGACGTGTCCCTAGCTAGCTAGAGTACAGCTAAAGTACATTTGGCTGTAGGTGAAGTTTGCTTCAGTTTCTGTTTGAACGCACCTTTAGAGAGTTCGAGAAGACTACATTGCACCAAATCATGTTGTGTTCTGCAGAAGACTCTATCCTGAATATTAAGTTTATCCTTTAAGTTTGAACCCTTAAACAGGCTGGACTGGAAAATGAGATGTGAAAAATAAAATCCTAGTTAACTCATGTGAACCTTAGTGAAACATTTCCATAAATATATTTTGCATATTTTGGATTTTTATGACTTGTATCTCCTCGAAGACACGTTGTCCCTATTAAGGTATAAAATGGTCATAATTGTAAACAATTAAATGCTTTATTTAATAAAGAGAAGTGCTACAGTCTTGCTTTCTCTGGTCATTAATATCACACATACTAGTTTCTAAACTGAATTTAATCATTTATTAAAGTATAGGCCTACCACAAGCTTCAATTCTACCAATCTATTCCTGCCAATTCAAGGCAAATTGAACAACCACTTTAACCAATCATGCTCCTAACAGGGTGTTAAAGAGTCTGTATCTCCTGGTGCACATTGCCTGTTTAAGGGTTAATGTTATTGATATCCAGCAGTGTCAGGCATAGGTTGGGAGTGTTGTTTTATACAATCCTCGTCCCTGTCAATGCATCACAGATGATCAATATACACCTGTCAATGGTAAAATCCACCTTTTCTCTTGAGCTGTCTTTAGAGCGAGACAGCCAGCTTGATAATGTACCATTTTCTTGCTTAATATTGACTTCTTGTTCTTCATGTTGGTTTAAGAGGTCTATACCAATAACCCACTGCTGTGACATGACACCGGCTCTCGTGTCGATTTCGAAATTGCGTGATAGCTCAAAATGACAGACCCCATGTTTTCCACCTTTATCTGTCTGCTCTCTTCTTGTACGTTAGCATGGTGTTGAAGAATAGAAAGCACAGTATGATTCTCCATGTTTAAAGATTTTTCAATTTTTGTTTTTAGTTGCTTAGTAACACTGTTCTCATGAGTTTAACCATGTTGAGTCCAATGCTATGATGGGATATTTTTCCCTGTAGGAGAGCAGTAAAAAAGACAGTGGTACTTCATTCCATTACACTGATGTCCTGGTGTCTGATCTCCAGGGATTTGTTCTAATAAATGCTACTTCCTTGTTTGATTTGGCATAAAGGAAAGTTATGAGAGTGGGCTTCATTTGCCAGTGAGGGCCACACAGACATAATTTAGAAATTTAAGTCACATTTGTGTAGTAAGTCTGTTTATATGGCTCTGATTGAAATTCAAGAAGAAGAAAAAAGCTCACATTCTTTTTCTATTTAGGGTCAAGCATGGGCCTTAAGGTCACAATAAAGGCCAACTATCATCTTACTGACATACTGTTTCTCTCCTTGAGACAGTGAAGACAACTGTCTGCGGTGTTTTGGGGAATGCAGGAGTCACTTTGAGAACGGTGGCGCAGAATTAATGTGGCAGCCAAGGTCAGAGGATATGAATGTCTGACTCCCTAACCTTGTTTGTAGAATATCAAAGCAATAGGCTAATTCCACATGTTATAGATGAGCTGAGTAGAATATTTTTTGTAATATCTGTGAAGGCTTTGAGACAATCCACGGAGGACAGTTACCTCAGAATCGTGGTGGCATCATGCATCTGAATGTATTGCTAATACGTTGATTCTCTGTGGCCAAGCCTCAATAAACATTTTCAGCGTAAGACATCCTGGGCTCCTGAGTACTTTCTCCTCTGCTGAGGTTAACCATTGACAAGCATATTCTCCATAACAGTGTGGATTGCCCCTGTAATCATGCAGGTATTATGCTAACCAACATCTGCCACTGTACATAGGCTATAGTATTTGGACCTGTCTGGAATAAAACACACAAAAGTGGGGCCTTGTGTTTTTTATCTTGTAATGTTGTGTCACATTTATTGTTTGACATCACTGCTTTCATGCTATCAGGAAGCTACAGGTTAAGGTTATGATTGCTACTGTAGCATCAGAGGTGAAAGCCAACAGGCCAGGCTCAGATTTACCATTGGGAGCACTGGGACAATTCCCAGTGGCCTCCTTGATCGATCTGCTGATTGGCCTGTGGTGTCAGGCCAAATGTCACAATGCAGTATTATTAAGGAAAATCACAGAGAAAAACACCACATTCATTCAGGTCGGTAGGCATGCAGCCCCCCCCCCCCATCCCTTTCATTGCTTTTGACCTGATGGTAAGTTCCGTGTCTATTGTGACACCTGATTGGTCCAACACATGTAGCCTCCTGCATTAACAACATCATTGACTCAAAACGTTTCAGTCTGTGTGCAGAACACAGTTATGCAGGGTTTTTTTGCCATTATAACACTTAAATGCAGCGCCTAAGCTGAATGAACAGAAAAAAAACTATGCTCAGAGTTCTGTACCATATGTTTTAGTGTCAGTATGGTCAGACAGCAGAGAGGTCAACACAGTGAAGCAGTTGAAGTGAAGGTAACATGTTACTCAACACTTGTTACTGTAAGTGCAATAAAAACTTTATGTGAAAAAAAAAGTACTTATTTTCATCTGCTTGACCCATCCAACGCCTGCATGTTTTATACGACCATAGCATGATAGTAAGGCTAACAGCAAATTGTTAAAGATAATCTTAAACGAAAGCTGTCTGTATGTAGCTGAACTGTTCAGTTTGTAATGTAGCGTTATATTAAAACTCTTAAAACAAACTCTTGTAAACTGAACTAGTGTTTGAGATAAACCAGCTGCTCCTCTCTACCAGCGGTACCTGCAGGCAGTGAATTACATCAGCAGAGGAAGAGGACAGAGGACAGGAGGAAAGACTGATACTGACTGATGTCTGTGTTTTTCATTCTCTCTAAACTTCACTCAGTATTTTGATATCAGGAATATTATTTATTTTAGTGCCATGTTAGATTTGTTGCCAGTGAGATATTATTGAGTTTACATAATAACCTTGCTGTTGTAAACATCACTGTCACTTCTCTAGAAACAATATTCTGTTACATTTAAAATATAAATCAATTCTTATTTCGGCTGTCGGTAAGCTGACCTCAAACTTGGAAGCTGCAAGTTTTGCTGTGTTTTGTAGCTAATAAGACTAGCAGTGTTGTACCAATGTTATTGAGTGACAGTCAAGATAAACTGGGTGGACGTTAAGCCTCATTTGCAGCCAACTTAATAACCACTAGTAGTAGGTTGGATGGTGGTTACTGTTTTTTCATGTTGCTTTTTGCAGACCGTTGAACTTTATTGTTGCATGCAGCCTGTTCTGCTCCGTAATCCTCACCAGTTTGTGTCCACTGCTGCTGTAACATTATGTAAATTTATTTGATAGACTTGCCATGAAGGTAACGATGCACTTGTGAAAAAGAAATCCCCATACTGCAATGAATTCTTTTGCATAGCAATGTTTAGTGACTTTGATTAGCACCCAGCAGCTAATTTGCTGACACAATAAGAGCTGTAGAGGCCTGCTGGGCAGTGTGTGTAAAGTCAAGCTGAGGCTAATATGTCTATTATGGTCCACAGATACACTTAGGGTTACTGCAATACAAGTTTAAGCGACACCACTGCAGCTCTGTCGTAGTTCGGTTATGAATATGAATACTGTGCACAGCCCTTGGTCTCTTTTGTTGCAGGATCTTGCATTGTATCACAGGTGGAAAGCCACAGAGGGGCATGGGGAGCAGCTTCTCATTTGCATAGACAGAAAACGCCCATGGAGAACAGGACTGAAACAGAGGGGTATAGGGGCATGCCACAATGCATAATCTAAGTGATATTTTCAGCAAAAAAATAACGAAATACATATTTTGGGGACCTCAGAGACTGATATTAACTTGTTGGAAAGGACTCTAATATGTCACTTTTAAAAGATATTAAGCTTTTTTACTGAAATTTAAAATTCAGTATTCAAATTTTGGCCTCACAGGTCAGGGTCAGGCATTCGGTCTCTACTGAGGTTAAGCATAGCAGTAAGTCGATTGTGTCTAAGCGATTTCTTTCTCTTTTTTTCTTTTCCTGTAGTGATGATGCATTCCAGCTTATTTGGGATTATCATGATACTGTTCGATAAGCAAGGACAATTAACAAGGCCATATAAAAAAAAGGATGAGATGTTAAATGCTTCTTCTTTTTTATTTATCTCACCACAACACTTACAGTAGGCACACTGGAGGGGATTAATGCACTGTGAGCCTTTTTTTAAGGGTGTGATTACATTTTCAAGGGCGAAAATCACATTATGAAGAGTGACTCAGGGAAAAGCCTCATCGAAATTTTTGAGGCCTTCGGGTGTGTAGAGATTTGTAATGTTTTGTCAAGAAAATAGTTTATCGACTGCGAAACACCCGGCTGATCACAAATCTCCCTGCCCGCTGGAATTGTATTTTTATCTCTTGCTGAGATCCTGCAGTGAAAAGCCCCTGTTATGTAAAGTGCGACCACCCAGATCAATCCTATGCCCACTCACCATCCATCTAGTATCCACACACCTACCCAGCCATGCCCATTTATCTACCCATCTGTCCATCCATCCATTTTACTCTCCCTTGGCTCGTCTGATCTGCTGCCCAGTCATAATCAGCCAACCCTCAAAGGCAAGGCAGAGTCTTTTATCTCAATCAACCATTCTCTACTTCGCTATCACCGATACCATCTCCGGACCTCCTCTGTAAAATTTGATCTCGTATCTTTTCACCCCCTGCCTATGCAACTACCCGCCGACCCACAATCAGACCCATCAGTCTCAGCCGTACCTTTGCATTCAACCGCAGCGCTTTGATAAAGATGCATACCTGTATTTGAAAACAACATGCAATTTCTTGGTTAGTCAAGGCGGAAGACGTTTTGCAGCATCCTGCTGGGAAAGCACTCACGCAGTTTGACTTTGAGCCTTTAGGATAATCATCGCATGGCTCGACAGTCCAGTTCAAGACACTTTCCAAAGTGAAAGGACACAGTTCATGTGTAAAATAAGTACCATCTTGGGTTTTCTTACGGTGAATCCCACTCATTGAGGTGTCAGAATTAATGGATTTAAGGTCAGGTCTCTACATGTGTATGCTGGGTATATGTGTCTGCATTTATCAGTGTGTGTGTGTGTGTCTGTTCCTGTTTTACTATCCTTGTGATAAAAGGGCGTTAGCAGAATGACTTAATTTTACTGATAATTACATCTTTGAATAAGGATCTGGGCTAATGCAAAGGGAGGGCTGTGTTTAAGATTATTAATTATAGTATACGCCTGTTTATGTATCAATGTAAGTTAAATTGTATATATGAAACAGGCAGCTATGTTTTAAAAGATGTATCCTAATGTGTTTAAAAAATGACAGCCTCGCAACTGTTGGTATCTGGCTGTCCAGCAAAAGTAAAATATGAGGTTACAATGTAACTTAAATGCAAATTCATCATTGTCGTAGGTATATAATGATAAAAAAGTAGAGATCTTCTTGATCAATATTCCTGAATAATGGAGTATACATCTCCAATCAGAGTAAATCTGAAAGTTGTAATGTACCTTCATCATACACAGGAAATGTAGCAACATTAGCCTACAATGTGAGGAAATTGGTCCGAGATGTAGTTAGCCTAGTTTAGTAGGAATTATAAAAAAGGGGGTTGTAATAACTAATCCAGATCTGTCAAAGGTGCTTCACACAAGCTGTCATATTTTGTATTTTAAGAAATGCACATAAAAAAGACAGAGATTTAATGAGTAGTGAGCAGTTAGAATTCCTGTTGCCATCGCAAAGCCACGCACAATTTCCTAATTCTTAACAAAACCCGCTGATTCCTGTTGTATTGTTGGATTATTCATTAGTTAACAAGCTACGGCATGCAATTACCTTTAAGATGATGAATGTCAATTTTTTATTGGCACAGGCTAGCCACAGTATAATGAACTACTTCCAATGTCCTAATAAGGCAGCAAAAACGCATATTTCCAAAATTGAGTGTTACTTTAAGTTTGGGGATTTTTTATCATTTAAGTATGTGTGTACATGTATACAGTATGTGTCTCAGCCTGTCTGTATCTGTGTGTCTGTGTCTAATCCAAGGCTGTGGGAGAGCGACAGGGACACTGTACCTCTGAGAGTTTCAGGGAGATAATTGGGACCTTTTCCCAGGTGATTACCATTCAGAGAGAGTTAAGATCAAAGCGAGGATGCCCTGGCAGCTGAGGAGAGAGGGCATGGCTACCTTCAGTAATCTTTTCAGATAAAACGCTCTCCCTGCCTGCCTCCCCACAGGGCTCCGACCGACCCATTCCTTACCTGACTGTTCCTTGCTGTCACCGAGAGGCAGACCTTGGTTACACTTCCAACTCGATTAGATTTCGTAGATTAGATAAGAATCGCATGATATTGACCAAATTTAGGCTCAATTAATTGGCCAAGAACAATAAATGCAGTGCAGCGATTTTTCTTCGGGGATGGGAACATCAGCTCATCATTGACCACACTTACATGTACAAAAATAAACCTGTTGTCATTAAGTGAGTACAGTAGACCTTTAAGATTAGAGTAAGATAAAAGTGAGATTAGTAACATTTGGAAGTAAGATTGGAGTAAATAATCATTAAGACATTTAAATTTTAAACTTGGTGACTTTTATTGCTTATGAAAACCTTTAAAATGTCAAAAACATATTTTCATCAAGCTCATAACTTAAGTGTTTTCTCAGTTTTATAATAGCATGTGTTTTGTAGATACAAGGTTTCCACCTGGCAGAGATGACAGATTTGGCACTATAATTAAAGTCACATTAGCAGAGACTGGTAAGAACATCTATACATGTTCAACACATCCCTGTGAGTGTGATCGAGTTGTGAACGTGTTGGTGATGACTGAGATGTTGTCAGGCACCTCCATAGAGACTGAACCTGCCATAATCACATAACATAACGAGATAATTATGAATTAATAATTGAGATGTAAGAATTTCTATTTAAAGCAGTAATGCTGACCTACCTGATTAAAAGGGACGTATAAAGACCAGGATGTAAAGTATAAGGAGACATTGTGCTATAAAATATAACACATACAATAATTTGGATGATATTTTCACCAGGGCTAAAATGTGCTACTGACAAATAAGTATTTAGCTTGAAGTCAACATCAAAAGACATTTTATTATTACACTAGGTAAAAGCAGACCCATTCATTTTCATTTACATTTAGTGAGATGATTGCTTACTCTTGGGCCACACAGCCTACCTCCACCTCAGCAGTGTGTGTGCGTCACTGAGCTGCTGCAGCTCACACTCTTGACATGTTCACATAGGCAGGTTGCTGCTGCGGCACTGCGGCTGCCAGCTGTTGTCTTTCTACATAGAGTTTGACTTTGATAATGGCCATCAATAACAGAATGTTTCATATCATTTCATTATAAATTTCATTTATATTCAGTTGATACAGAATAAGGTTAAGCAGCCTGTGGTCAATTGTGAAAATAAACAATATAAGAAGTGAAAGCGACTTTCTCTCTGATGGATATGTGTCCGGTTGGGGCTACTTTTGTGTCAGACACGTACACATTTTCTGTTTTAGTTTTTTGTCTTTATTATATTGCACCAAGTGAAGAAAATCGCTCCAGACTTAACCAAGTTTTCTCAAACGAGCCAAACACAAAATAAACCTCCAAACCAACAAATTAAGTACACATAGACCTCAAATCTCTGTGTGGAAGTAATAAACAACAGCTATGAGTCCCAGCTTGAACTAATATCACAGAAAATGAGGAGTCATCAAAAGATAACACGCTGCCCATGTGTGCTATGTAGCTGCTCTAATTTTTAACACACGCAGTGAAATGAAAAGTGAGAGGTTTTACAATGCACACACCCACTGCTGATGCATCCTGTGTGTCCCAGCTCTTACCAGTCAAATACCCCTTTCCCACAAGTTAACGCAGTTCACTGGGGTATTAATAAAATGTCTGTGTCATGCTTTGGTAAAAATTGTATTAAATAAAATCAAGTACCACAGCAGCCTTCTCACTCAGTCTAAACAGCCCTGTTTAGAACGGCTGTTTTGACTGTCTTTTCCTTTAAATGGTAATGAACTCCTGCTCACCTCGCCCCCCTCTTCTGCAGGGTTTGCCTACGCGAATGCGTCTTTGCGCTCGCGGCACATGAAATCCCGGACCATGAAATCCTGGCTCTGCTTCAGGCTTAGTTTTCCTGTAATCTGTTTCTTCTCCTGTCCCTGATATGTGTTGATGCAGAGTTTTGCGCCCACATATGTGTGAACAGGACAACTGCAGCTTAAACTGCAGGCCGGCTTCTAGTGATGTGGTGTTCTGGTTTTTTAATGCCTGCACCCACCCCACCCACTACGAGAGCCAATCCACGCTGCTTGACTCGGAAAAATATGCGTCAATCAACCACCTGAACCAAGCTGCAAACCACCAACTTTATGCATTATAGTAGCATGATTGTCAGGACTGAGTGCTGCAGCGCTCTCCAAGGTGCTGATCCCGCTGCAGGGTGCTCTCTTTCTCCTCTGCCCACAGTAGTGGGATGATCTAGGCCAAATAAACAGGCGAATTGTTCCAAATGGTTGTGTAACCCTTACCTTCTCTCGCTCTCTCTCTCTCTCACTCACTCACTCACACACACACACACAAACACACACTATGGTCAATTTTGGGACATTACATAGACTTACTTTCATTTCGGGGACACAGCTTCTGTCCCCAGTTAGACAAGCCACCCCTAATTAACCGTTCTTAAGTCTGAAATGTGTCCCCAGAAGTAGCGTATGATAGACTACACACACACACACACACACGCACACACACACCCTATCTAACTAACCCTATTTGTTTCATAGATGGACTCGACAAGCTGCTGTTTGGCCTTGAGTGTCTGGATTTTCTAATAAAGTTGACTTGAATGATATGTACTTAGAATTAGCTGGGAAGTAAGGTACACAGTCTTTTCATTCTATCATTTATCAACTGACAGACTCACTCTCGTTATCTTGGTGTTTTTAATCAACACACCGATGCAATCCACCTGCTAATTTACAGTGTAGAGGCAATAGAAAATAGTATTATTCCTCTCCAATAATCCATATTGTGCGAGCATACAGACACCAGCTTTTGATGCATGGTTATCAGATAATAGCCAACAGGTTTGTTTTGTAATTTAGTTAACTCATCAATTTAACATTAATTGGCGACTGCTCATGAAATCTCTTCAAAGGAGAAGTCTTTATTGACTCTGCTCTTCTGTTTTTTTTAAATAAGGGGATGTAGTGTTTTTGTAATATTTAGAAATGCTTTAGAGATTCTGAGATAAACATAGAAACTGTAAAATATATTCTATATCTTATATTTTTCAACTATGACCGACAGTATTGCAATTAAATGATTTTGAACTTTGAAAATCAAGTCAGTGACACTGCAAACAATATCTACTTTTTTCCTCCTGTAACAAAAATACTTAATTCTGTATTTCTCTATCTCAGCTCAAATGACTAGAAGTGGTAACCAAGTGGCAGATTAAAGCACGATAATCATAGCAATAACCCAAAATTCAGTAATGAATCATTAATTAACAGAGACAAGGGCAAACATCACTTCTTTAGCCTGATCCTGTACAGCTATCAACAATGGAAATAAAAGAAAAATGTGATCCTACCTCAAAGGCATTTTGTCCTTTTCCCCTTTCAAACTGAAAAGCTAGCTGATTACATATAGGGTAAGACGCATACTGAACAACTAACATCCCCATGGATTGCTTCAGGCAGCCCAGCTTAGCAATGAGTACAGTTTGCTTAGAAGCATAGTGATAGATATGTGTGAAATGAAGATCCAATATAGACAAGGATGAGCGGTTCCTGAAATGTGACAAGTGCCCTTGACAAGGTGAAGATTCCTCTTGTGAAGGACTAAACATAAGATCTTACACACAGATAGGGTTGCAAATAAACAACTTTTCCCATAAAGATTCTGCCAGGCACTGAAAAGCTTTTATTTATTTCCACATCACGAAAAAACTATCAGCAGTTAGTGGCTTATATTATTATTCATCATGTTACTTTTTTTAGTGCACGGAAGGATAGGTCGATATTGATTACCAGTGATTGTGTAGTAATGCCAATATTGGTGCTAGAAGACAAAAACCTGGTACAAACTGAAGGAATCATGCATGCAAAATAAAATTGAGTGTTAAATATTTTATTATGTATTTACTGTATGTTGTCAAGAAAGCATAAAAGTGTTTTGCTACAGATTCCTAAGTTTTGAATGGAAGTTTTGTCAGCATAACAGATGTTTGGAGCCTGCAAGATGTTTTGTGTCATGAGATTTGAGCAAGCAGTCTGGCTATGCATGCAGACTTCAAGTGAAATTACAGTAAAATCCATTTGATTTGACTCAGAAGGGAAGTGACCCCAACTGTCAGAAACGGGCATACCCTGTTAGAATTGTATACTTCAGCGGAAATACTGTTGTCACACGGAAAACTGGAAGGTCTGTCTGTTACACACCCCATGATCAACTCGGATCAAGATACATGAACAGTAATCCCCTTTCATTATTGTTTAAAGTGGAAAATGTTGCAGAGGCAGATGTCTCAAAATGTAGTCAAGTAAAGCTGAAATGATCCATGTGGCTAAAAAACCACTAGAGATAAGTAGGGAAACATGTTTGTTTTTGCTGTTTTGTAATTTAGGTGAACCAACTATTTAAAGCTGAACCTCTTCTTTTTGTCTGCTCCCACTAGCAGAATAAAGCAACTATGGTAGTCCACAAGCCACTCAGTGAGTAACAAAGTGTGGGTTTTATTGAGGGAGTGAATACGCAAGTGAGTGACCATGCGAGTTAGTAAGTGAATGAATGAGATACTGCATGAGCTGAGTCAGTGAGTGGATGACTGAATGAGTGAGATACAGTAGTAAGTCAGCTACAAAGATATGTAGAGAGCCTTAAGAAATGTTTCCTTTCTCTATATTCCTTTCAGCAGCAAGGCCACTGAGCCTCCAGGCTCTCGCCCTGGGCCAGGATATCCTGCTGCAGCGTAGCCCTCTGGGAGACGAGGGCAGCAGCTACAATCCTGATGTGAATGCAGAGCCAGGGCTTTAGTCAATAAATCACCAGCCGTGACTGATGTGCTTGAACATTGAACCTAAGTGTTTGAAAACGTGGCACAATTTCTATAGAGCCACATTCAGACAGTTCTGTCAGCGCTGATGGACTCAGAGACACACAGAGGCAGCGATAAGATGGAGTGCACACTGCAGACCACACATTTTTAGTATAGCATTAAAACAAATCTCAGGTTATTACGTATGGTTTTCATTCCCACTATCACTTATAAAGACATACACCTTGTAAACCCATTGTAGAGCGCTAATATGTGCTGTCACACAGGATTAGATCAACTGATTTGCCACTAAACAGATATTGGATAGTGGCCAGACGTGTCATCCACCAAAAATATGATTACAGTATTAGACACAGTCTGTTACACCGGTAAAAAATGTTTGCGCTTCTTTTCACCCATTGATTAATTGTTCAATTATACTTTCTGTAAATTAATTCTTAATCTAAATGCAATAATGTATTCCAGAGTTTCCTCTACCATTAAATACTGTAAGTGAGGTGGGTTACTCTGCCTTAAGGAGTTGGTACTAATTTCTGGGTTTCAGTGATAGGTTTTGTGTTCAATGCTGCTGTTACAGAAGCTGTTACAAAAGCTTTTCCACACCTTTATAAATACCTTGTTTATTTGGCATAAAATAATCAAATTGTATGCCAATATAAAAATCAAACTCTGCATAAAATGATCAAACTGTATGCAAACATATAGGTTATCTGTTCCTCAGTTCTGAGGAGAGTATCAACAATGTAATGTTACCAGACTTCCAGGTTCAACCATTTTTGAGTAAGACGTGTCACATTGCCCCAGCAGTCGAATTTTATAAAACTGGTCAGAAGAAAACAATTCCAGACATTAATTAATATATGACCTGAAATAACTTTTTTACACGAATAAGACCGTGAGCTATGACTCTGATTATGCCTTGTTAAATTACTGAAGGTGCTTCCAGCTACATTGGAATGGACTTAGGAAGAGGTCCAAAAAATGTCCAAGAACCAGGTGGCTGTTGCTTCCCTCCATACTGAACTACGCTCACTGAGATTGTTGATATTTGACAGGATCAACTAACTTTTTTACCACCATCAGAGATGAACTGACAGGTCTCAAAAGCAAAAGTAACATAGCCATTTCAGCTGTTAAAGCTACTGCAAATGAGCAGGCTAGAAAGCTCACAGACTTGGGGCACAATACGTCTACTCCTGCTGATGCAATCATGAAATTGGAGCATGAAGTTGGACACTTAAAAAAAAAAGAAAGGTGGATCAACTCTCCAACAAGTGCACCAGTCTTGAGGGGCACAGCAGGAGACAAAACCTGCAGATCTTGTATGTAAAGGAGGGAATTGAAATATGTAATAAAACTCAAAGACTTTGTTGCACAGTCTTGAAAAGATGCACTGTCTCTGGGGTAACGTCAGCTCATCGAAGGATCCCACAGAGCACTCTGAACCCTTCCTGGGGACAGAGAACCTCCTCAGCCCTTCATTCTCAAAATGCACAACACTCAAGCTGGAATAAATAGTACAGTAGGCAGCTGAGATGCAGCCGATCCCTTTCAATGGACAGAGGATCCTGATATTCTCAGACTACCCCCCAGCAGTTGTGAAACAGCATGCCTTTTTTAGAAGTGCAAGAGAGCTGCTAAAGAACAAACCAAAAGTGAGGTTTGGTATTCAATACCCTGTGAAACTATGGGTCACTGTCAGTGACAAGGAACATTTTTTTCCCAGACCCAGATAGGGTGACAGAATTTGCAGAGTAGCGCTTCAGAACAGCCTCTACAGGCTGATACTCAATATGTGAACCATTTGGATATGTGACATAGATAAACTACTGACTAGAGTACCTGATCTGATACTAATGATTTATCCCTGTCTTTCACTCTTTCACATGTACATAATGTTTACACCCGTATTGTCTACTTTCTGCTAGACTCTTAATTACTGCCTCATATTTATAACCCTAGAGTATTGAACTCCGATCATACCCCCCTTACATTCACTCTCATTTTAAGTGGCCTGCACTCAATTTATTGACTCAGTTTCTGAATATCTGTACATGCAAATGAAAATATATTTTGAAAGTAGCCAGTCTCCAGAGACTTCCCCTTTTTTTTTTTACTATTGGATACTTTAAAAGTGTATATCTGATGGGTTGTATAATCTCTCAAGTACTTTGAGTTTGGGGGAGAAAATGCAACGATTGCTCGCCAGACAATTGTGCAAATTGTAAAATGATCACATGATTCATAAAGTCGAAACATGGAGCTTATATTGCCTCGGTGAGAGATACTAACAAGCAATTTAAAGAATTATATCTCTTTATTCGTCCAAAACAAATGCAGGACCCCACAATCTGGAACGCTATTTTGCAAATGTTAATCGACCCTCTCTTACCCTAGAGGATTACACCTTTCTAAACAAAGACATCACCCCTGAGGAGCTAAAAGAAACAATTAAAACTTTAAAAGGAGGCAAAACCCCAGGCCCCGATGCGCTCCACTGGGAGCTGTACCAAACATTTGCTGACACTTGCACACCTAATATGCTTAATATGTTCTCTTAGGCCCCTGAAAATGGGTCTCTACCACAGTCGTTTAATGAGGCTATCATAACACTTACTCCAAAAAAGGGCAAAGTCTTAGCAAATAGACTGAATAGACATATCAGCATGCTGGTTCATCCAGATCAGACCAGATTTCTCCTTGGTAGACATCTTTTTTAATATAATGTACCATACCGTCTTTCTCAATGCTGGTCCTATTTATTTATACAGATCTAAATATTTATAAATATTTATGACTTCAATATCACAGACGCATCTGTTAAGATATCCATTTATGCAGGTGATGTTCTGCTCTTTGTTACTAACCCTCAATTTAGTCTTTCTTTCCACTATTCAGGACAAAATAAACTTGTATGACTCCTTTTTTGGTTATAAGATTAACTGGACCAAGAGTGGGTTGATTCCTTTGGATTAAAGGATCTATCTCTGATATTTCTACAACATTTACCATTTAAAAATAGTTTTTAGACATTCACCTATCTTGAGATTCAGATCACTAAAGAAGTTTCTTCTGTTTTCAAATGTATCCCCCTCTTGTGGCCACATTGCATGCTAACATTCAGTTTAGGCCCAAATCCTTTTTTAAACATTGTGATTCTATAACCCTCTGCAAACCAAAACTGGTGGGCTTGCTCTCCCTTACATTTGTCTCTACTATTGGGCTTTAAATATCAAAATAATCTTAAAGCGGTTAAATGACTACTGAACTCCTTTACTGGCTGCAGCTGGAATGAAATGAAATGCTTCCTATGTCATTTGGGTGTAGTGATCCTATCTAAAGTGGCTTTAGATAAATCTGTTTATAGTGGAAGTGTCATTATACATAGCATGATCAGAATCTGGAAACACATTAAGACACATTTCAGGATTAGTTTACTCTCTTTCCTGCTCTCCATCGCATCATTCCCACCATCCCAACGTGATAATGGATTCTTAAAGTAAAGAGACATGGTTAAGTGCAGTCCATTTACCATTTACTCACACAATTGGTGACTTTTACCTGAGTGGAAGCTTTGCATCGTTTGCTCAGTAGCAGGAAATGTATGAACCCCCTAGGAGTATTTATCTCAGGTATTTGACATTCTGGAAGAAGAGGGAAGTTCCCACTTTAAAGCTGTGGCTCAATAAGATGACCCTTCACCTTGGAAAAAATAAAATGCTCTCTGAAGAATAGAAAGTCACATTTTAATAAGTTTGTGTTGCCCCTTGTCCGTTACCATAAGAAATAATCCATAGTGGGCATTACTTGTGTAGCCGACTTTCCATTCTAATTTTTTCACCTTTTTTTTGTTATTTTCCTTTGCAGCCTTTATTGCCATACACTATGTACTGAGCAGAAAGGTGGAGAGGAGGGAGGGTTGGTGTGTTAAGAATATAAACTTTTGTATTCTCTTGCCTTGTTTTTCGTATATAAAAATGTACACTGCGTTCTCATGTCCTACATCTTGAAACCCTTCTTGAATAAAACATACTCTTAACAAAGACAAAGTACTGCTACCAAACACAAATGGAAACATGTTCAATGTTGCATCTCCCGTCTCAACATCCAGCTTACAGCAATATATCTCAGTAATATATAAAGCTCTTTTAATCTTTAATCTATGCATTCATCAATGTATATGTATGGCATGTGTCCAGATGTCTTGTGTGTATCTACAGAGTATAAACTCCTCTCACTTTCCCTCTTCAGTGTTCTTCACAATAGATACTGTATGATGACTCCAACCAAAGACTAAAGAATATTAAAATCATGTGAGGGCGGAAAGGATTTGAATTGCAAAGCGGAAAGATTTATAAATAAGAAGAGACACTGACACTGACTGGGAGTGGCTTGTATGCTGAAACTTTTGGATTTGTAATTACACCCCCTTTTGCAATTCAAATCATTTTTTTCTTGCACATGGTATGACTTTGTTCAACCTTTTCAGTGTGGAGACCCATTAATGTCTTTCTCTGGACTCTTTCTCCTGGCTGTTTGCTCCATTTTGGGTTCAGTGGATTGAAGTCTAATATACTTCAACACTTTGAACTTATTGATTTACAACAACTACTAGCAACAAATTGAAACAGAACCAGCACTGCCTGCTTGCGCTGATTCCCCTCCCACTCACCTGAACTTGATTTTGACTGGAGCTTGAGCTGGTGGAAGAAATTAGGTTGAGCAGCCGAGTCGCCAGGCTGACCGAACGATCTCAGGTTCAGACTGCCTGTATTGCGAGTACAAAACCATGAGACCAGTTTGACCCTCAGCATTTTTTAGTTGTATGTAGGCTTTTGAACAATGTTTACGTTCAATCAAAGTGCTACATCTAGAATCTCTGAAAATAGATTTCTTATTACAAGGGAATTCACCTCCAACTCTGCAGCTCTGATGAGCTTTTTAGCTTTTTACCAACTCTACACTACCTGCCCAGAACCTCCACACGACAACAAAAACATGACAGATGAAAATGTACCAACTAAATGTCACAAAAGTTCAACACTTAACGAGTTCAGTTCAGCAAGACTTTTCTCAGGAAGAGTTCATATTGAACCTGATTGAATATTGATTCATGAGGTGGCCAGAAGCACAATTTGACATTATTAAAAAATATGTTTTGTGTCTGCTGGATGAATAAATAGCCTTTTTTTACACTTAAGCCATAATAATAATTGGTTAATATGTCCAGTGTGTGTTTTTCAGCTTGTTGTAGAATTAGTCTCCCTTCAATTTGCTAAAAAAAAAAAATCAAGTAGTTTTAAAGCTTTAAAGCTACACTTGACCACGTTTAATGTGAAAAATATGACCTGTAGTGACAAACCCATTACAAATACAGAATCTGCAGTGTCCTTCGGCTCTGGGAGGCTTTTTATCATCTTTCAGCTCATTGTTTTGGTTTCACTGCCAGTAATCTCACAGTTTGGCTCAGAGTCAATGCTGCTCCATGTCTGCTTGTCAGCTTTTATGCCATAGCAACTTTATGAAGGTGGCAATATGTCAAAGTAGTTTATTGCTCATTCTGCTCACCCCAAATGGCCAAAAAAAACTATTACTGTAAACTTTAAAGGATGAACTTGTTTAAAAGAAACTGTAAGAATTCTGGGCCATCACCCATACGTAAATCCTCTTAGCCCTTTTTGCCTTCTAAATGCTGGGTGAGCACTGAAAGGCTCAGTCTACTCTGAAGAACTCCCACAAATTTGCCCTTGAGTAGGGAATTTAACTCCCAGTTTTATGAGTTGTGATTGCAGCACCTGAGGCTTGAGCGTGTGTGCAGCTGTGTGAATTCAAAGCAGGCTATTGCAGATGAGCGTGCTCAGCAAACTTAGCCTAGAAGGAAATAAAAAGATTGAAAATTCTCAAAAAATAAATGGTTTACCCTGTGTTAGTCAGAAAGTGAGGATAATGTATGACAGCACATGATGCCATTTATCATTGTTTACAAGACACGTCCTCCCCCCAAATCAAGATCTGATAAGTCGGTCCTGACCCGCAGAATACTTTATCACAGCCACTCGAGCCAGTTGATGTTTATGATGATACATGCCTATGGGTATTTCTTATTCCTCATCATTACACTGGCCTTACAAGCCATCATTTATGAGGTATTACCCTGTTTAAGCTGTAAGATGCTGCCTGTAGTTGTAAGCCGGTGAAAGCCAACTCTCTTCCTCTACATGCAGTTTAAAACAGCTCATAATGGCAGGACTTGCTCATAATGACAGCATGAGTAAGGAGCTGCATGTGTCACAAACATACTGACATGGTCACTGTACACACACACACACACACACACACACACACACACACACACACACACACACACACACACTAGGAGTATAATCTAGGAGTTTGCCAAACAACTAATACCAGCATTGTACTTGTGATCATTTTCAGTTTTTCCTCAGTTTTATATCATTACAAATTGAATATTTTTAGAATTTGGATGGATGATCGTGCAAAAAAACTAAAAACAAATAGAGGCTGTCAGCTTGGACTCTAGGGAAATTGTGACGAGCATTTCTTCTTTTTTTTATTGTATAAAGTAAATGATTAATCAGTTAATTGGAACAAAAAGTTAGATTAATTGATTATGATAATTAATAATCATTGAAGCTCTAATTAGCAGCAAATGTTGCTCCACTATGCCTCCTGGTCAACCTTTCAGTATTGTTGAGGTTAAAAAAAGTCAGTGCTTTTCGATGTGTTGAAAAATTTAAATAGGCAAATAAGGAATTAGGAAAGGAAAGAAACAAAGGAGAGCAGAAGAAATGAAGTATAAAAAAAATTAAGACATTTGGAAAGAAATAATGAAAGTCTAAGATGGGGAAACATACTCAGAGGAAAGGATAAAGACTAATCAGACAAGAATAAAAAAAAAAGGAAAGTAAAAGGAAAAAGCAAATAAATGAAAGAATGGAGGAAATACATTAGCAGAACCTGTAAAGTAACCTACAGCGAGATAAATGTTGGCGTAAAAAGTTCATGTACCTTAACTTGACCATAACAACTTTGTTACTTTCCACACAAAAATACCCCAACATTTCCTCCCTGAGACATTTCACTTGTTCCACACTCACTCATTAGCTTTCTGTAGACATAGTAGCATCACACACACACACACACACACACACACACACACACACACACACACACACACACTGTCACCCCACAGCCGCCTGTGTCACTCTCATCATTGCAACCCATGACAGGGCCACTTCACTGTGTGATGAGTATAAATCCTGCATCAGCACTGACTCCTCTAGCGGGCCTGCTGCTGCTGCTGGCACGCCGTGTCACTCCTCATCATCTCCTCCAGACCAACAGCTCGCCACTTTTCCTCATCCCACTGCTCATCACCAACCTCCTGGCTGCTTCTAGGTTGACCTCACTTTGTCAGTTTCCGGGGAAAGTGGGAAGTAAACGAGCTCTAATTACTCTACTGGAATCGCTTTTGTCTGCACATTAATCCGTCTTACCCAACAACACAAATGCACGAGTTTGACCTCACTCGTTTTGTGCAGGAACTGTCAAACTTATTTGATGGGTAAAAGCAGCAATTTTGACTATATTCATATTTTTGAGATCATCAGATAAAGAATTTAACACTTTGCTATCACCTAGTTTGAGTTTTTTTTTAACACTTTCAGACAGTTTCACACATTTAACCCTGAGCTATACAGAAAGGACAAACAATTCTCCAATCAACACCTGTCAACTCCAAATAATCTTCTCACAAAAACAGTTTTCTAACACTGGAAATTTGTATGCGTGCCACTGACATATTACTCAAACTTTGGCTACTTAATGATGTCATTCACTGAGTGGTAATACATGTATACCCTCCTGTATTGTCAGTCGTTAACAGAAATAGAAACTATGTCAGTACTGCTATTTATGTATTTATTAAAACTGATATGAGTCATCTTTTTTATAGCTGCAGTAGCGGTGTGGCTCTTGGATGGCAAAGGCAGGCAGTCAGTTGGTTGTTCCACTATTGGTCCAGACTGAAATATCCCAACAAGAACTGATTGGATTGCTATTAAAATTTAGTACAGACATTTATATTCCTCAGAGGATGAAGCCTGTAGACTTTGGTGAACCTCTGACTTTCTCAACCAGCTCCCACCAGCATGTCAAAATAGTCTTAACAAGCGAAATATCACATTATTCGCATACATATCGTATAGACTATTGTTCCTGGATCATGTATCCAAATGGTTTTGATGATCTTGTCATTCTTTTAGCATTTGTGTTGACAGTGGGTTGGTTTTGGATTGTCACATATGAACCCTTTCAAGATGAATTATAATATGTGATCCTTTAACTTTCTATCCAAGGCCATCATCAAGTTAAATTTTAATTTGTCCAGTACTTTGGTTTATATCTTTAAGAGTAATACAATTGCTGTCATCCTTAACTTTACTTTGTGTTCAGTGCTAATTAGCTATTATTAGCATGCTAACCTGCAAGATTGTGAACATAGTTAATAATACCTGCTAATAAAAAAAGGAGACAGGAGGAAACCGCAGCTATTTTATTGTTGGCTTGTAGACACACATCAAAAAAATTGAATATCTGCACATTCATAACTGATATTATTTCAGCAAATGAGGATCAACATTTCAGCTAACTGAGTCTTTAGGATCATTTTATTCCTTCCTTTCAGTTTGATTCTTTCATTAGATAAAATTGCCACTTGACTTTTTTTTAGTGATGTTCACAGTTCAGAAAATTAGAATAAATTATATTCTGTAACCAAATCCAGAGAAGTTTATTTAATGCAATGAGCTTTTATCCTCCTCAGTTTCTCTATTTGACCTAAGTGTAGCATCCGTAGCCACGGTTACAACAATAATAATAAATGCTTTTATTATTGTACTCAGGCCAATTTGTCCTTGTGTTCTTACTTGTTTTATTACCGTTCCCGCCTCTGCTTGTGCTGTCTCAGCCTTCCTCAGTCCATTCCCCAAGAGTCATCATCCATATCTATGTTTTATTCTGAGCTGATCAACTAAGATGGCGTCAATGCTCAGATGTTTCATAGAAAACCAGGTCGCTGAATTCTCTAAAGAACACACTCACACAGAGAGAAATCATCAAGAACCTATTTTTAGTGCAGGACAGTCACTTTATTGGAAGCAAACCTGTTACGGTGGTGCTGAACACCGGCTGCCAACTCCCAATCTCAACAGGATTCCTTTTGTCGTCTTTTCAAAGCAGGAGTTTTGTGGGCTGCTTTCAAAAGGTAATCCATAATTACAAATGATTTATTGCTGATTACCTAATTATCACAATAATCAGTAGTAATCCAGGATTGTCGTCCACTCTCCCAGAATCATTTTAATATGAAAGTTGAGCAAACATCAGTGTCTTTCAGTTATTTTTAGTCACAAATGAGCGAGACATTTTCATATCAGAATGTCACAGCGTAATCATTTATAGCCTTTCCATTTAAATAACACTGTTTAGTCAGAAGGGTATGTGGCATTTATTCAGTTTATCATAGTATTTCAAAGGCACAGATGGGTCATAATTTCCTTTTTGCTGCATTTACAGGCATCTTCTTTGCTTGAGGACAGGATCATTACTGCTCGTTCAATGCTTGAACATTAATGTTACATCAGTTTAAGGCAAATTACGTATCTTCAGTGTTATATTAGCAAAACCAGTAACCTATGAGTTTGCAGTTACAGTACAGCTAATATTATCCAGTTCTATATTTCCAGGTTGTTTGACCGTACGTTGAATAGTTGGTCTTGACGTAGACAATGTTCAGAATGATTCATCCTCTCAAGGTGTCTCAGATGTTCCAGTGGTTTCTTTAACTCCCCTTCTGGTGCTGTTATTCTTCTGCCTTCACTAATCATGTAATTGTACAGCTATGCAGGGAGCTAGAAACACTTTCAATACCTCGCTGTGCAGTGTCCTTCATGCCTGTAAAGAATGAAAAATCTCAAGTGAAAGAAGAGCATGTTTTCACAGAAAGCTAAAGTGCAACCAAAACAATGTTCTGTTTCAGAAAGAGAAAGAGAACTTTACTGAATATCACTCTTAAAAAGTTTGGAAAATTACATCAGAAATAAAAGTGCAGGTGGATATATATATAATGGATATGGAAGAAACCAGAGTAAGTATGGATGTTTGCAATGCTCGTAAATCTTCATGGGAACTGTAGTTTTCTTAGCCTGATAATTGATTAATTTAACTTTATTTGTTCGGTTGTTAGGAGCTGTTAACAAAGCAATAAGTTAATTTAAGATGTATCAAGAAGAGTCAAGAGCTAACATTTTAAGAGTTTCTGTATGTAAACTTCTGCACTGTTTCTGGTTATTAAAAAAAAACATCAGTGTGCACAACATCAGGTGTATTTCAATCGCTTCATAAATCTGAGATATGGGAGGCAATTTAGAGTTGTGGAACGAGGCTACAGTGTGATTGTCTGCCAACAAAATAATTAAATGCTGTTGTTTAACTTGTTCAAATCACAAAGGAACTACTTCTAATAACAAGTACTCTTCAATTATAGCCCCTTTCTCCAAAAGACAATAAAAGCAGCTAGCCTAGAGGCAGCATGAGGACTGAAGCTCGTTATAGGAAGTACAAAAGTAATTAATGTGGTAAACATGCAGTTTACAGTGAGTAAAGGTAAATTAAAAAACGCAACACCAACAGTTATATGTAGAATATTGTTATAACTAAATAAAATATAACGATGGAAGTTAAACTACTATTGAACTTTACCAGCAGGGGTTGCCAATAGCTGCCGGCTGACAGAAGAGTGACAGACTTTCATGGCGTTTTCTTCTTCGGCTCATTACCCCAAAAGTAAATAAGTTCATTTATATGATGAATAGTAGGATGGAGGATTGTTTAGCATAATCAAAAGATGAGCAGGCCTTCTATATGCTCTCACTTTCCCCAATTCACCTGTCAATTTATCGTCACAGCTCACTCCAAAGCAGGTAACAGATCGGGACGTGAGCTTTATAACCAGAATTCTCAGTACATTAGAGTAGTGAATAATTGAGTCATTAGTTTTGATTTTGCAGATATATATTATGGTCATCAAGTAAAAGCGAGTAAAACCTTTTTTTGATTTATTTTATTTGATATACCTGAGGCCTCCCATGATAGAGGAATGCCTCATGGAGCTGGGACTGGAATAACAGTTGAAATTAAACTAGGAAGGAAATGGCATTAACAGCTTGCAATTGAGTGCAATTGATTAAGAAAAAAAAACACATTATCAGTTCAATCACATTACACATAATCTCATATATTGCACAACAAAAACAACAAAGCAAAAGCAGCATATTTGTTCTGCAACAAACACTTATTACCTCATTGACCCAGCTCTTCACATGCTAAATCCCATCGATATGTACAAGGAAGCATTGATTACTTCTCTTTTTTTCATCTAATACCGCCGAGTACATGAGCCGTTAATGTTTAAATCAAAATCAATACATAACTTAATCATTCAAACTCGTCTCTAATTTGTGTGTCACAATCGATTGCCTTGGCCTGAACGTGCTGTCTGCCTCTCTCCCCGTCAATTAAGGTGTGATGTGAGCAGGCTGTAGCTGCCAGGGAGGAGGCGGGCTGGAGGGGTTTACGACCAGCCCTGCTGACATTATGATCTATCAAATGTTATGACCTTGGGGATATTAAGTAGAACTAATACGGAGGCGATAGTTGAAATGAAACGACTGGAATGATTTCTCATTCCACACACAGTTGTGCATGTTCAGGGAAATGTAATTAGAGCGCGGATATTGCTCATTTACACTGCTATCACTCATTTGTACATGAATATTATATACTTTTTTAACATATTATCCCACACAGGCTTTCTGAATAGTACAGCAGCTGCTATAATTCCTGCTTCTCATATACAGCATATGCATTCTGTATGAAGGCATAGCCGTGGATGGACTTAATCTGCTTTGACATTAAATGAAGTAGCAATTTCTGAAGCATTTTAAACCTTTTATAGGTGCGATATTGAAGCTATTGTTCAATAGTTCGAAGTCAATGTTTACGTTTAGTATCATTTTGCAAGAGCATTTGGGAATCAGGTAGAGGACCTTGTTTTGGAATCGCATTACATTTTAGGTATTTAATTTACCTTACAATAGAAAGAAGCTTACAACGAGTGAATCTCAGTATAAGCCTCAATTCTTAGATTACCAGCATTATAAGCAGCCAGCATTTAACATCATATAACTCAAAGCCACAGCATCTTGACAGTATTAGAAGTATCAGTAGTAAAAATTATACAATAACAGCACAACGACTCATACAAAAAATCTATTCGTGTTATTGACAGCACAGATCCTTTCATCTTTGCTGTTCCCACATGAAAATCCTGTGTCAGCAGTGGCAACGCAATGAGAACCTCAGGCAGTAATTATGGTTCACATAAAGCCATGGCATGGAACAACTTTCTTTTTTTTTTCATACTGTATACATTGGCGCAACGTTACCCGGAGGACACAGTAGTAGATTTTCATGCCACACACATGCAACATCTAGAATAAGTCCTCGCTCAAGCCCGTACTCATTTCAGACTCATGTCTTATTAGTCCCTTTGAAACAAATTAAACGGAAACCTGCCTACGCTGTTGAGATTTACAGGTATCAAGGTAGTCGCTCTTAACAGCCCGAGTAGTGAAAAGCCTAATGCACTCTCAGTGTTTTGAGGGCTTTGATGGATTTAACGGTTCAGTTCTGAGCTGCTGTGGCAGAAAGAAAAAAGCCATCACTCAATGAGTGAGTCCGCTGACGATGTTTGCGAGGAAATGTCCTGCTATCATACTAGCTAATATGTCTTCGTCATGGGACAACCGTGCAACTCCAGTTTTGTAGATTTTTGTGTTTTAATTGAAGGATTACATTGTCTTGGACCATTTTAGAGCAGGGTACTACTCTTTATAATCCTTTGAGGTTATAAATCCATTTCAAAGATTCCTGGATAAACTCAGAAATGCACTGTGGTCAACCTGAAAACAAAGCTCTGTTTTAAAAAAGCCAACATTACTGAGATTCAAGGTTATCAGCCGACAGTGATGACATATACTACCCGTTGGACTCTGACCCCATAGCCCCCAACTTCATTTACCCTTCTACCACATTCAAAGGCATGTAAAGGTCTCTCCGCCTACTGGGTGGAAGTAATTTGCTTGAAATGCGGTCGTAAATCCAACCGAAGTGTTAAAGCTTTATTAGAACTGTTGGTTTTATCTGCAAAGTCAGGAGTGATCTCTGTCTTTTATCTCGACTCCCACAATGCAGACACTGCACAGTGTGATGAGGCTGATTGTGTTGGAACTCACTGCGTATTTAGATGTAATAACGGCATTTTCATCAGTGGGAAAAAAAAGTAATCTCAGAGCATTAAAGTTGCTGATTTGTTACTTACCAACATTACTACCCACTGAGATCTGAGCCCATGTTGTGTGAACATCTACTATAGGCTTCAAACTTTGTTTAACCTGATGAAAAATTCATGTATCCTAAGCCTCTTTGATGTATCTTTCTCCACAGTATTATCTGTTTCGGGAAAAAAAAAGTTATATCTTCTTACAGTACTATGTCAACTCAACACATTGGGAGTAAAAGTACAGATGGGTGCTTAAAATTCTGAGACTCATGTTCTTTGAGTCACAGGAGGAATTCATTTCGAAATGGTAATATTTTTTTTGTGGAAGAAATCTTAAAGTATATTTACAAGGTTAGTACAATTTTTTAACCGGTTTTGTCGAACAAGAATTTCCTAATAAGCACCAGAATCTATGTCAAGAGAGTTCTCCTCCTAGGATTGAAATACATCTCGGCTGTTATAAAAAAAAGCATAGAAATGTACAATGTGGCTGTATTGTAAGCTGTTTCTCTACTACTGTAAAACAAAAGGCCTCAAAGACACGTATCTCGCTTTGCATTTTTAATTCTATCACTAAAAAAATTTAAAAAGCAAAGCGCACAGACATGTCTTTTTTTGTCCAGGTGCTGAAGCCAGAGAACAGTTATTGTGATTTCCCCCACTGACTTGCAACAGTGTTACCCTGCCACCTTTGAAATGTCTATTTTATGATTTGAAAAGTCAGTTTCAAGTCCAAATTGGCACTTCATCAAGAACACGGAATATTTCGATGCCAGTGTACCTGATGAAAAGCCAATGCGAATGTTATAGCCAATTTTGTAATAAATACATTTTTTTAAAGTAAATTAAATTGACTGCATTTATATAGCACCTCTCTAGCCTTCCAACCACTCAAAGCACTTTATACGACATGCCACATCTACCCATTCACAGACATTCATACACAGATGCCAGAGGCTGCCATGCAATGCAATGCCAACCTGCTCATCAGGATATCACTCACTCACTCATTCACTCACACACCGATGGCACAGCTTCTGAGAGCAATTTGGGGGTGAGTGTATTGACTGGAGGAGCTGGGGATAGAATTGCCTATCTCCCAACTGGTGGACAAACTGCTCTGCCTCCTGAGCCACAGCCACCACAATAGCTAGGCAAGTTAATTGGATTTAGTTTAAAAGTTATGTTATCATTATGTTGTACTGCAGTTCCGAGAAAAAACTGAATGTATGGATCTAACAAAAAAATGATCCACTCAGAAAGTGGCATCTACTACAGCACTGGAGACAGATCTTCTCTGGGGCTCTTACACTGATGCGTATTCCTGAAACCTTTACAGATGAAACATTGAGCCTCTCTCTTTTCACTTCTAACAACCGCCTTGCCCATCTGCATTCAGGAGGTGATGAAGAGATATGGTGAGTGAAGTTAGGAGAGGGCTGGCAGGGGGAATGAGCAGCGCCCTTCCTCTCTTGAGTGGAATCGATTGCTTGTACAAGTCGAAGGAAATGAGAGAGATCTGACCACCCTGGGATTGGCTGGAATCACTCATGGACAGAAACATTACAAGTGGGAGAGCATACTGTCAGAGGGAGGGTTTGTGTGATAGATTGATGGTGATGATAACCTTTTACTATGTGTGTCTTGTTGTGAAGGTGAAAAATTACAATCGCATTTCTGGTTTGAGTCACTTAGCCGGTTTCGGTACAAAGATTTTTTTCTTCTGTACATTTTTATTCAGGCTAAACAATTGCATCATAATTCCAATTCACAACAGTAGGTGGTCACTGCTTTTGTCGTCTATAGTCCCTCACGAGAAAAAAAAAGCAATTTATTCAAATGAGTAAAAGAACTTTGTTAAGCTTATTTAGACAAGCCTGTGGTTGTAGTTACTGTTCTCTCTCGCAGTGTTAATGTGATATAAAGTCATACGGCCATGCTAGCACCTCTGTGAGGCTGCAACATGGTACAGCAGTGCTTTGAGCTAAATGCATGGTCACAGTGACAATGCTAAAATGCTGATGTTTAGCAGATATTATGCTTACAGTGTTTCCAATCTTAGTTTAGCTTGTAAGCATGCTAACATTTGCTAATTAGCAGTAAACACAAAGTACAGCTGAGGCTAGTGGAAATTAGTTAGTATTAGATCATAAAAACTAAAGTACCTGACCTGATTCTGGAGCTAGATGAAAGTTTAAGGCATCACCGAATGTAATGGGTAATTCATCCAATAGTTCTTAAGACATTTCACACAAAAACAAAAAAACACATCATGTGGCACGACAGAAAAAGCCAAGAGATCACTAAAGTCAAAAGGGTTAATTCTCTGGCGAACCTGAATATTTGTGCCTAATTTAATTTAAATTGGATTAGACCAAATTACCATCCCTAGAGCCTCCTAGAGCTGTGCTGTTAGATTGCCTTATAGGCCTATAGACAGAGTTCGATGAGGTTGGTGGTTTGCTGAATCACCTCTCCATACTCTACTTTAATAATCCAATTGTTTCTTTGGGTTTTGCTGTCTTTCAGTAAGCTTTTTCAACTGAAGATAACATACTGCACATCACTGTCCATGTACTTAGGATCTGTATTATTCACCCTTCAAACTCTGTGTATTGTCCGATACACTCGCTGAGCAGAAACAGCTCTATTAAGAGTTTTAAAATATAGCCAGTTTATGGATGAGCCTCCCGGTTCTGTGTGTGATCAGCAGTGAAAAGGAAGCTGCGGATAGCTGCAAAGATAAACTGTAATCTACACTGGAGAGGACAAAGAGATTGAATTGCACCTCTCTCAGTATTGACTTACTACCTGTAAGTGGATGAGTTACACAATGAGAGTACATTCTCTGATTTTTCATTTTTAATGACGAGTGGAAAACTTTGGACAGTCGCAAGTGGTAGTTTGAACTCGTTCCAAGTATCATTCAAATACAGATAATGCTTGCAGAGCTTAATTTAAGGAACTATCAGAGCTGAAAGGACTTCCACCCCTGACCAGGTTAGTAGAGGGGGCAGAGATTTAACAGGAAGAGACGGAGGTGGGGGTAAAGGGGGCTGTCAGGGTGGCTTCGCTGGAAATGGAGGCCATAGATCTGTTTGTTTGGGGATTAGGCCGGGATTAGGCCTCTAATTCCCTTCCCTCGTGTACATAATTGAAAAATGTGTCTGCCCATCGAAGGAAGATGAGAGGCTGCGGAGCCTGAGCCCCTCACAGCGCTCGATTTTTAGGCTGGAGAGCTCCGAGGCAGAGAGAAGAGGAGGAACTTTTAAGAATGGATTCCATTCGAACCAAAGTCCACAGCTGAATTCTGCTCAGCTGCATAGACAGTCTGTCCCTCCATCTGTGTCTGTGAGGGATGAGCTCTCTGACTGCAGCAACAAAAAACGGCAGACAGCTGCATCCAACCAGCTATTTGTTCCTCATCCGTGAGGAGAGAGGAACTGTCATTGGATTTTATAACACAGTGCCTGTCTCCATGGATTGTGTCTTTCCCTGCAATCCTTCCCTCTTATTCCCTGCCGGCATCCTCAGGGCTAAACACAGGTATCTGCTGGAAATTTCCTCTATGGCTTTTAGATGCATAACACCTCACAACATGGTATATCCATGCAATTGTGTTGCTAATGCAGAGATCTACACAAATCAGCGAGCCAGAGTCCACTTTAGGTGTCGAAAATCCATTGTAATTGTATTTTATATCCCTCTGCTCTTTGGATACATCTGGCACTGAATGATGACATCGCAGGGTGGATGATGAAGCGGCCAGAAATACATTCCTATAAATCAGATCAGATAGTGTCGTAGAGCTGTATTAGACTTCAACAGAGGGGGTATCTTTTATTTGTCAAACGCACATGTAAAGATCTCCCCACATTCGAGATGGGGGTAATATGTTTGAAATTCGGCCATAAATCCAACCGATCTGTCCGGACCTCTGTGACAAATGTTGTGATTATCCACCATTTCTCTCCTTTTATGTCAGTCCATGTCAAATGCATCGTGGAATCATTTCTGTCTTTTATCTTAACTCTTTTCAATACACACTGAGCGCTCTGATGAGGCCAATCGTGTCAGCGCTCGCCGCAGATTGAGCCGTCACATTTTGTAGGCTGCTGAATGCTCGGTGTAGTCTGATAACAGATGCGATTACATTTTGACTCTGACATTAAAACGCTGCTCATCTCAGGGCCAAATAGACCCACTCATCTTAAGCCTGCCTAAGGAAAACTAAGGATGGCATAAACCACAAATGTATTCTTTGCAAATCTCTAGTTTTTAGTCATTTTACTGAGCCGAGAATCCAGAGTTGCCGGGAATGAGGAGTTGTGTTTAATTTAGAAAATACCTTAGTTTAATAGTCAGCAGTATTTTAAAAGACAGAGAAATCTGTCTGAGTTAAATAATTAACGCTTTCCTCTCCTTCCAACAACTATTTTCATGGTGCCTGTGAGCTGGCACTGCACAGTGGCCAACAGTAAAAGCCTTTTGCAGCTTCCTGTTATGAATTTATGGCATGAAACTATATGAATATAAAGTAGCATGTTGATGATAAGAGTTTGTCTTTTGAACAAACTTTCTATGGATGAATAAAGGTTAAAAAAAACACCAGAACAAAATTTGCCTGAAACATGATTAAAATGATCTTTCTATTCTTGTGGGAATCCAAGAGAAAGAAGCAGTATTGATCTTATCGTTTCCCCACTGGGCCAGCCAAGATAAGGAAGGTGTCGGTAAGGCAGTTGATCTTCTAAAATTAATGGTGAGTTAGGCTATTAAATGTTGCATTTGTATTCACTCAGGCCTAATTAATTGCATGCATTTATCCAGTGAACTGTAGGCATTTAATTGAAATGCCGATTTTTAAAAGTGAGTTTATCAGAATGGCAGGAATGTTTTCACCTTTTGAAAGAGTCTGAAAGGTTTGTGATTAGATGAGAGCGAGTGATGACTTTTTGAGTTTCCCTGTACACCTTAATTAAAATTCATCCTCCAAGGCCAAAAGACTTCTCTCATTTGGGTGATGTATTCCCTTGAATGCAAAGGCCGATTAAATGTGACCAATGCTTCATTTAGCAAATGAACAGCGGGTGCTATTTTACTTGGCTTGGGCTGTATCAAAGCCAGTACGAACAGATTGAGAATCCGGGCTCCTAATTTGATATGAACTCCGACTGGGGGGGTTAGATAGCAAGAACATAACTGAGGGAAACTGCAAAGAGAGCTCAGTTTGTATTTAATCTTTTTTTTTTGTGAGGTATTGATTCATTGCATGGTCATTTTAGTGGCTGTAGTTTATAGTGAACTAGTGGCTAATAGACTAGACTAATTAGCTTTTTTTTTTTTGTAATCTGAAGTTATTATTTTGTACCATTTGTCAGTGGAACTTATGATCCTTCCCTTTCACTTTTTTCCAATCATGAAAAGCAAAGCAGTGCACAACTGGAGGCTAACGTGTAGATGCTTATTAGGTGTTCCTGGTGTTAACCTGACATTAATCAGATTGCACAGGGTTATTGCTCAGAACTATGGGTTCTCTGATAACATGTCCCCATAGGAACACTGCACCTGAAAACCATAAAAAAGGCTATTAACCTGGTCTATCAGCAGTCTCCTCCAGCTGGGGGCTTTGTCCGTCATTACTGCCATTTCCCCTCACCCGCTACTTGTCTTGATTGCTGGCATGATAGTGAGACAGATAGTGTGAAACACCACAGGAAGATTTTCTCCAGCTTCCACTTTTACTCAATATTGTTTGTACAAAAGTCACTGAACTGCAGAGTTCAGTGTTTCGAATGTTTGTTATTTCGACCATTTCTCCAGTTTATCACGCTTTATTTCCCAAATGCTTTCAGCTAGGATGGTATATGTCGATGTTTTACCATTATACCAGAGAAATATGAAATGCAATGAATATAAACATACAAGACAATATCACAAGCATTATTTCTTTTCACAAAATGCAATATTCAAAGGATAAATCTGGTGATATTCTGTATTTCTCACATTGTCGAAAAATCCCGGACCAAATTCAACAATCCTACAAACACGTATTATCAGTAGAAACAAAGTCTGATATGGCCGATTTCTCTGTGCTATAAAGCCCCATTCAGTGAGCCACACTGTTGCACTGGGCGACAGGTTCCTTCATTACAATGAACACGAGCATCGTCGATTATCTCGACTCAATCCCAGAAAACATCTGTCTGCCGGATATACTTTTTATTTGCTAATGCCCAGGTGTTTTAGGAAATTACTGAACCTTTTTTAATGATAAAATTATAAATTTGTTATTACAGATTTCTCTCTTCAGTAAGAACAAATGAGTTTGGGGCTGAGTGCCACACACAGGATGGGGAAGTCATTGAGAGAAAGACTAAAACATTGTTGGTTTTGGTCTTTTTATGGGATTCATTGACAATAGTAAAAATATACATTATCAACCTTATTATTAAATGCCTATAAATCAACATTTCAAAATTTAAAAAAATGTTGAATTCATGACACTGTATACCCAAATCTCGGCATCTCTAAGAAAAACAAATGTAATCCAGATAATTTAAAAACCTTAAAGGCTTTAAGTGCCAAATTTAGAAATCCTCAATGTTTCCTTTTCTAAGAAGCAGCTTATCTAAATCTTTTCCTCTCTTTGATACAGACAATTTTTCAATTCCTGCATATTAAAGGGAACAGACTGAGTGTTTCATTTACATGGGATGTGGAAAAAGTATTGATTTGCAATGCAGCTCTTCACGTTAAATGAGAATGCAGTAGTTTCCTATACTCCTGTCCTCCCTGAAGCACAGCTGCAGGTCTACACTGTGCATATTATGGTTTTTATCAAGTCAATGACAATAGACACACTGCATGATGGTGGCTGCAGGGCTGCTGTAATTGGAATGGACAAGGTCAAGTGCAGCACTCCCAGTTTTGAAGAGACCAGAGTGTGCTTTTCTCCTCCCCTAACTATGATGCCTACACAATCTGACATCTGTTGATATAACACTGGGGCCATGCTGCCAGGCAAGTTTTGGGCGATAGCGTGTCAGTGGCGTATGAATCTTCACTCACCGAAAAAGTGAATCGGACTTGTTTATGTAGCAGGGAACTGAAGAGAGAAGTGTGAAGTGTCTTAGGTGAGAAAACATGTTTACCAGTAGTGCGAAATCAGGAGAGCATACTTCATCAGAGATCATAACTTTGTAAACATGTTTACTCAACAGAAGTGTTTGTGCTGGACTGATAAGGGTTTGTCCTGAAACATAATGGAAGGCATCATGGACCTCAGGCGTGTTGGCAAGTTGGCATTAGGAGACCCTCAAAGTGGCATTTTCAGAGCGCTAAGGGTCATGTGAAATTCACATAAACAGCTAGTTCATGTTTACAGCCGTATGCTGTGCTAGGGTTAAGTATAAGTGTTCACACAAGGTACGCAGGGATCTAATATTTTGCTGTCAAGATGATTAGTATTCTAAGAAAGGTAGTGTGACGCATGGGCTTAATGAATTTGCATTATTCATTAGTACTCTGCAAACTTGATGTGCGAAGCCCCTGTGTTTGTTTGGAGCTCATGGGAAAGGCCTCCTGAGGAGTTCCTGTTGAGCGGTACTCAGAAAAACTTTTTTGCTTGCAACCTCTAAAAAGAAGAACGCTGTCTCTTCAAAAATCACCAGACATGAATGCACTTGTCTAAAATGGTGAATTTGAATGACGGCCAGTAGATCAGAGAGACTGTCACATTGCTAAAAGGTTGAAGAATTCCTCGAGCAAAATACTAAAATCCTCTAGCTGTAAGTCACCATGAATAATAGCCTCGCCAAATAATGAGAACGTCATTTTTCTTTTTCAAACTATAACACTGTATTAATTAGGCTGCACTGTATGTATTACCTGAGGAAATACATTTCTTATGAATGTGGCAGCATCAAAAAATGGCATCGTACAGATTACATTTTTACATTTTTCCCATTATTTAAAGCTGCATTCTATTACTTTCCGGGAAAGATGTATTTTGAGTGTTTGTAAAGCAAATTACATTAACATAACCCATAACCCAACAAATCTGGCTGATATTTTTTCAAATAGAGTTGGATGAGAGCCATTGTGACTATAGTTTTTGTATTTTATAGTTTTGCTTTTAGACAGTAAATAAAGAAGAAGGTGTCTCCTCCTACACGACACAGCATCCTGATGAATACACTACGTTTATTTAGAAATATGTATTTATATTAGTCACTTGTTTATAGTTAATTTATTGTCCACTTATGGGCTTTTTCTGACACTTTCAATGCATCTCACATTTCTCACCAGCAGATCAGTTTTTCTGATGTTGTAAATGAACCGTGTCATGTTTTTTTGGTGTGTGTTTTATTATCAAATTACAACCCTTTTGAGTCCAAGAATGAACTTTCACACTCTATTATCTTTTGTAGCCATTAAAGCAATTTGAGATTGACATGTATGCAAAACAAATTAAAAACTCAAACAACGTCCAAATACAAAGTGAGAATCTGCTTTTGTTCTCAAATTGATGTGACATTTTATACAAAGACTAGATAATATTAATTATTTCTGACACATATATTTCCGACTATCTGTAATGTTGCAAAAATAAGAGATAAAACAGACCTATATTTATGTTTAAGCTGTGTGACAGTTTTCATCATCTTTGTGTGAAGCACTTTGTGACATTTTTAGTTTAGAAAAGTACTCTAAAGAACTTTTAGATTATAGATTATATATTTATATTATATCTCAGTGTAGTACCTTAAAGATAACATTACAGTACAAATATAATCTCGGTCTTTCTACGGAGTGTATAAGATCACCATAGTTGGTATGGCGTTACCTGTTTTACACTGAAGATGGCCGTGATTTGAATCAAAACGGCACTAAAAGTTTAATACAGTGGATCAATGAATTTGTGTTCTATGAGAGGGATTGTTTGCAATGATTTTTTTTAAAAACTCAGAGGATTATCACCCCACTCTGCAGTTTCCCTGAACATTTTAGCATCTTTCAGTTCATTGTTTTGGTTTCATGGCTGCAACTTTATTCTATTTTTTTTGTTCACTTTCATCGTTCTCATGAACCTGTTTCCTGCTGCTTTAAAGGCAGTTGTTTTAAGTTAAAAACAAGCTCTAAAAATCCACAGTACTCTACCTGCTCTGCACCAATCAGCTGACAGAGTTAGCAACCAGCTGGTGAACACAGTCGAGCTTTTAGCAGCTAGGAGAGTGAACGGTGGACTTAAATTAATCAGTGAATGGGTAATGTTGCACTGTGGCTTTTAGATGTGTAGACAGGGAACAGTTAGCTAAAACCTTCACCATAACAACCTTAAAGGGTGATAACATGTCAGTGGTTGTGTTTACAGCTCATTCAGATGCCCAATAAATCAATTAATGCCTTCGTCAATTATGAGAAAACATTACAGTGTTTAGGCTTTAACCCAGTGGTCCACATCTGTAGACTGAACACAGAGGTGGGGTAAGATAATGAACATATACTGTAATAGATTCTATTGTGTTGATCACAATAACATGGGTGACTTTCGCCTAATTGGCTGTCTCTGTTGTCTGCTTCATCAACAGACTGTAGGCTGTAATTTCAACAATACTGGGAGCAACACTAATCACCAGTTAGCAGTACCTACCTACCAAATTGTGTTTATTCATGGTGCAATGCATCTGTGACATAGGCCTACGCCATTTCATGTCAGTGATGATACAATTCCAACCTGAATCATAAAATCCTCTGCTGTGCCTTATGATGCATTAAATCTGTACATTTCTGGAGGGTAAGATTTGGGCTCCTTTTTTTGTCTGATTCACCCAGATTGTGACTCAGTGGATCATGATGTGCTGGATACCATGGCAGAACACAATCTTCTCATTGTCATATCCTAACCAAACGGGAAAAGGGAATGAAACATGACAAGGCATCAATAAGCACAAAACAGCCTATTTTAGTCGTGCGCTCCCGTGTCTCTGCATGGTTCCTGCATTGCAGGACTCCATTGTGCTGTGGATGGGTAGAAATAAACAAGCAGGACGATGGTTCTTTATAATGACTTTTCTCTTAGGAGATTATGAATGGCGACACTCCACTGTGGTGCTATGTTAAGAAAAGATTTTCTACTGGGGAATTGGATATGCATGTGTGTGTTTTTTAACCAAGAGGTATTAGAAGTAATTAAACCAGCAAGATAAACATAATTAGCCCAGCATGAAACTCCACGCTTTTTTCGCGTGAATTTTCCATCACCAATTATCTTGGCATGGTTCAACAGTTTGTTGGCCCATTCTCAATAAAGATCCATGTGTTTGTGGTTATTGTCTATCTATTTCACTTAGTGATTCATTATTTACACTTAACACCTCCATCAGTTATCCCCGAGCTAATGTGCACTGAGAAAAAATAGCTACAAGAAGGCCATTTAACTTGATGATTTATTCATCCGAGTGTGCATCAAAGTTTACCGCTATAGTGACAAATTCTTAAGTCCTGGATCTTTGCTTATATTTTTCTCTCACTGTGCTGACCCTGAATGCTGCAAGAATTTTAAATGGTAATGCACTTGACATTATTTTGTTGCTGCCTCCCAGGTTTCAGATAGTTATAGAGACTATGTGGCTGGTTTCCGAGCTTCCCTCTCGAGCTGCCTACGGTGGTGACAGCCGACAATGTCCCTGCATGTTGGTGACTCCCTCACAGAGTTAAGTCAAATCTATTTATAAAGTGCTTTTAAAAACCAGGTTTGTCACAAAGTGCATCACAGAAGGAGGAAAATGACTAAAAAAAAAAGACGAAAAAAAAGGAACAAGTGCATCACAAAGAGGATGATAGGGTGAAAGGAGATGGTGGGTAATGATGGTGACGCACGGTGACATCAGTAAACAGCATCTCCTATATCTCTGTGTGTTTAAATCACTAGCAGAACGGGGGATGAAGTGACTAAAGGAAAGTAAGGATGGCGCATAAAGAGGTTTTGCAGGTGCGTCACAAGTCTCTTAGCAACTATAGTGTTCTCCATCTTGGAGGTCCATGGGGAACGGAGGTCAACGTCATCATCAACTGCAGCTCTGGTTCACTGCTGTTTATTTTTTTTGTGCTTTGCAAATTAGCAGATGCAAGCAAACTACTGTAATACATATTCAGTAAATATTCAATAGCACACTGCACTACCCTGCACTAGCTTAGTATCATACAGACATTTTCTTTTTATATAAGGGGTATTTTCATGCACACCTAAAGTCAGTGACCTCTTCTTATTTTAATGATGACAAATGCAGAAGACACTGCAGCATTGAAAGTAGTGTAACAGATACAATCAGTTTACAATAGAGACAAAAATCCATTCACTGCACTTGTTTCAATTTTTCCTGTAAGTCTGGAATCAAACCAGCAACTTTCCATTCACCAAATAGTGAAAAAACTAATTAGCTGTATTGTAATTTCTCAAAAACAGTGTTGTTCATACTATGAATGTGTGTATTTTAATGTAATGTTACACAGATACATGTTTGTACTCTAAAATCAAGCTCATGCAAAGTTTGACCACTTATCAACATTATTGAACTGGGTCACTTTCACATTTGGTAGGAGACAACGGGGAAAAAGACACCGCAACAGGCAGACCCTCAATTTCAGGATCCGAGACCTTTTCTTTTCTGCAGCACATCAATTTCAGCAGCAGCTTTTATACTGATTGGACTCATTGTGAATACAGCCTCTAGTACAGAAAAACCTACCCAATCATCTGAAGTGTGAAAATGCTCTGAATAAAATAGATACCAAGGCTGAAACTTTATATTTGCCTGTTTTTCCCAATGTTTATTTTATGATTTCTGTCGGAGGCTCATGGTCCTTGGCAAAGCTTACAACTCCTCTAAGGGTTTTCTGTATTGCCTGTGAAGAAAATGAATGGAAAAGGGGACTTTGGGGACTGAGGAGTAGTGAAACAAGAAAGAGATGAGTGCAAGAGTTGTGTAGTACATGCTGACATCACCAACTAACAACCCCTGCATTTGTTGGGGCTCACAAGCCGCCCGGTAGAATAAAGACAGGGGGACAGAAGAAGAAAAGGTGCAGTGGGCGCCCCGTAGCTGCAATGCTGCTGCCTCAGCCTTGTGTGTCACTCTGAGTGTCAGCTTGATTAAAGAGCCTTTGGCTCCCATGAGTCCCTCTCACAGGGACAACACAGATCAATATACAATGAAAGCTGGCTCCGGAGCTTTTCATGGCTGCTGTAGGTTTGTTGGAGATGTCAGGTGATTGAAACTTTCAAACAATAGTTCTGTGTGTTATTATAAAGGCTCACATGTATTGCAAGCACCTTGAGACAGTCAAAAGTTGAAACAGCAATTGATATTCTGTATCTTGAGAGTCAGCAAACATACGCTGTGGATTGTTTGACATGAAACACACTCAGTATTTCAGTACATGCTTTTAAACTGAAGTGCCCTATGGCAGAAAGCTCAGTGTGTTCTCAAGAAAATACTGTGAGCTCCTAAAAAAGTACATCAGTGTGTGATTGAGCCCCTTTAGTCTTACTGTCTCACTGCATCTCTTTAATGAACTTTTCCCCCTGTTTGTGTTGATACCCCCACCTCCCTCCCCCCTTCCCGTAAAGACAAACCGTCAATGGTTTTAATTGCTTTGGCAGGAGCATAAGTCTGTCTCCTGCTCAGATTTGGGACCAGTCAGGGTCGATAGCTCATGGTCGATATTGCTTTGTGTCAAGGAGAGAATGGGGGGGGGGGGCGACATTGTCGGTATTTATGAGCCCATATTGGATAAAGGATTTTAAACGGCAGAAGGATTGTTGATATTGAACATCCGTGCATTCTAAATGGGGCAATTTTATTCCAGCTATTTCAGGGACAGAAAGTGATGCCGGTTGACTTCCTGCTCGCTGTAAAAGCCTGTTTGGCTGCCGGCTGTGGTCAATGGAATCTCCCTGCATCACATTTATTTTGAGCCTTCCTACAAACCCACACGGGTGAAACTGATCACGTTTTCTGCGTACAGTTCATCGACTGTCGTGCCATGCTTATACAAATTCAGGGCAGTTGCTTCAGTCTTATTCCCCTAAAATTTGCACAGTGACAACAAAGATTTAGGTTTCTGAACTGTGAACCCTCAGGTATTTGAAATCATCATGAAACTCAAGCAGGCTGAAAATGGATCAGCTCAGAACATCCCTGCTCGTATTTGTTCTTGTCTTGAAAAACATAAATCCATAACCCGTATTTTGATTTCTTTTCCCCAGCTCCTCGTCTCTTTGCTTCTGTATTTCAAGGCTGCTTAGAGAAGGTTGATGGAAACTTTGATCGTGTAGGAACTGAAACATATTTTTATACTTTTTTTCAAAGTGGAAATGATTAAACTATGCACACTGCATGTTTTCAATAACAATCTTCATTTATCAGTAAATCATAAGCTATACATTTGAATGCTGGTCCCATTAATTAATTTAGAGAAAAAATAGATTACACAATATTCCTGTGGTGCCATTGTGTTTAGATTGATTAATATTGTAAAAGGGACCTGTTGACATGTGCTGCATTAACTGCAGAGTCTGAGTACTAAAAGCAGAGGGTGCCAGCAGTGTTTGCGCTTCATTTATATGTTTGTTGAATTGCTGTAACTCTGACTTGGGAATGAAATCTTGATGCCCTTGGATCTATATTGTCGGTAGTTGTACCTGTTAAAGGACCTGGAAATCTGTTTTCTCAACAATAAGCATTGGGGATCCTACATGAACACTTTCTGCCAATGCTTTAATATTTTCGCTTATTCCACTTGAGAGATTTCTGCATTTGTAGTTATATCCTCACTGTGTTCGCTGGCTTGAAGTGAGCAGGGCTCAGTTAGGATGGGGGTTTAGGTGATATCACATATGTCTGAGCATCAGTCAGAGTTTACAAACAATTGAAAAAGAAAAGGTTGAAAGTTTCGGGGTTGTTTGCTTATGATACCAGCCCTGTCTATCAGTTATGACAAACCAAACCCACACAGTCCAGATGTAGCAGGTGAGTTTTTTTATCGTTAAACTGCTAAATTTTAAGCATTATTAGTATTAATATCTAATCATTATACCAAAGATTTGAAGGCATGTTTTTAGGGTTTTAAAAGGTGATTATCCTTAATGGAATCAGTGATTTGCAAAGGTCCAGCAGTCTCAGCCAGTGTTGTCTTTTTTTCTAACTTATTTAGTATAAGACTAGATAACAATCTTTATGCTTTTAATGCAGTGTGTGACCGTTTGGCCTGTTGATTTAGTCTGTGTTGTATTTGTGTTGTATTTGTTTCTTTTTGCCTTCTTGACAATATCTCCCTTTAGAAAAGAGGTTGTGTTATCAATGAGACATTTAAACCTGCCCTAATAAAGATTGTTTATATTTACAGTGTATCAAATGACTGTAAAATGAGAGGAAGGCCAATCCACTGAGAATAATCACCTGACACCTCTTAAATTGCTTTAACTCTTTTCATGGGGTTTCAAGGGAAAGCAAAAAGAATAGTTGCACAGGAGTTGTTATAATAACAGTAGTAGTAGTAGTTGTATTTGTGTAACTTTAAACAGAACTTTACAAAGTACAATCTATGTCAGACAAGCAAATTATGGTCTCACATATAAAAGGAGAGGAGTAGAAGATAAAAAACAATGTCTTCAGTCTTCCTAACTGTCCCTAATTGCATGTCACTGAATAATGAACATCACCTAAGGTGTTCTGAAAGTCTTGAAGATGATTTGAAGAAATAAGCCATGAATCCAGAACATTCCGTTCTACTTTTCTACTTAAGTTATTTTTAAAAAATGCCTCTCTGTATTATAAATGGCATGGACAGTTACAGCCAAATATAACTGTACTGACAGAGAATCTCCGGCGGCGACACACATACATACATACATACATACACATACCCAATCATCTGGAATGGTAGCCTCTTTGACATAGACACCGAGACACAAACCTTCCTTGAAATTCCCAGATGTTGTCAATATTTCAGCACTCGATTTATAATTATCCCAACTGCCTTACACAATGCCACAGCAGTGCTGCTCGTCCTTATTGCAAGCACATTACATCATATATAACTCGATATGAGATGAATGCATATGTCGATTTAGGGGCTGTGAACACACATACATGGACGCACTATTCAGCTTAGCACTATCTGACCACTAAGTTTTCCTTTGCCCACTTACATCAAAGTTACATACCCCTGAATTATATAATCCTTTTGCTTCCCCATGGGATTCCTTTGAATGAGTCCATGGCAAGGCCTCATAGTAAAAATATTAACTTTCAGCTTTATCCAGGTCAACGGCACACAACATCCTTTTTTTTGCCCAGTCTGGAGCGAAAATATATAATAAAATAACCATGAAGCACATTTAAGAGCTTATTTCTGTAAAGTCTTTTGGGAATATGTTATCAAACTTCTCTACTAACTCCTCTAAATTGAGTGCATTAAATCAGTTATTTTCCTTTAGAGCTAAAAGTGCAAAGGTTCTAATATTCTTAGCAGAGGGAAAAAAAAAAGCATTATGTGCAAGCGTAAAGCCTTTTGTCTCCTTTTTTTCCCGGGAAAGTTTGCCTCTATTATTACGGAAAATGTTTTGCCAGCCTCAAAGATAAGCTCTTATGAAGAACCTCTGTTCTTCATATATTCCTCACAATAAATTGAGAACATTTGTCACACAGAACAGTCCAATATAGTAAAATCTTGATTTGCCTTTCATGAGACACAACCAAATCCTAACACAACAGCTCACTTGTGCCTCAGTGTAGCGAGATAACAGCTCTCTGGAACATTCTCAGTATGTTTTTATGCCCCCGCACCAGCCATAGAGGTGGATGGAGGCGTTATGTTTTCGGGTTGTACATCTGTCCCATTTAATACTTCACATTTCGTTGTGACCATATTTCACATTCGGTCAGATAATGAATTGGTGACCTCATCTTGGATGCCACCTTGAAAGTGTGGGATCATGCGAATGTGTGTGAAGCATCCACATTTTATTAGTTGTAGCTTCCTTGCAGCAACATCCGTATCTGAAGCATCATCTACTGTCATGGCTACAACTTTTACAGTTTTATTGGCCAAGCATGTGAACACATACAAGGAAAATACACTCAATACCTTTTTTATTACATTCCTTCAGAGGCTTTACTACAAGTATTATGAGTCTAGACAGGCATTGACGTAAACTGTATCTTGGCTGGTTGGCCAAAGCATACAACTGTGAGGAGGTATTTCTAGTTTATGTATGTATTAGGGATGTAACAGGATAGGAAGACATTATTTGGATTTCCTCTGAACAGATATGAACAACATTGCATCACACCATTTCTCTTTACAGTTATAATTAAGTAAAATCAGAGCACACAGACATCACACACTGCTAGCCTCAGCAGTCCCTCTTTCCTGTGATATTACGATCTCTGATGTCTGTCTAAGATAACGGATTTTGTGAAAATTTAAACAAATACATTACAGGCTAAACAACTTTGATAGATATTCAGAGTAGTAAATCCATAATCACCTGTCATTCTTTCCATTTTCTCTGCAGTGTAGGATAGAGTTTGACAGATTTTGCGCAGCTGTGTTAATAAAGATGGGACTGTTGGTCAGTCAGTCCAACACATTTGTCCTGACTGAAATATCTAAACTGAGGATGAATCCATACTGACTTTGGTGATTTCATGACTTTTTCTGTTGCGATTTTTGGTATTGAGTGAAATGGCTCCACAACTCTCCATATAAAGCTGCATCTGTTTATCACTAGCAAAACTAATATCATTCCCATCATTCTCAGATGTACTTGGTGTCTAGTGCTAATATGCAAATGTAAAATACTAAATATTAACATGCTAATATGCTAAATTGAGCGTATAAACATGGTAAACATTATACCTGCTGAAAATCAGCATGCAGGAAATGTCATTATGAGCACATTTGCATGCTGACATTAGAAGTTTGCTTAAAGCTTTTCCCTTAGAGTGGCAGTATTGAAGTCTAGCCCCTTGAAAATATTGCATAACTTGACAGCAGACGGAAAAATGACTCAAGTTATGTTAAAAGAATATTTCATTTAAGTATACATAAAGGGAGTGGCTTTATATTACACCTGCAGCATGTTTTTTTATGTGTGTGTTTGCTCATCTGTCCTCAATAGAACATTTAACATAATATATCTAATAAATAAATCAGATTGTTACAAATCAATAAATGCAGAGAATGGAGGACATATAAAGATCTTGGATGTTTACATCAAACTAAACATGTATAACCAACATAAAACATCCAAATACTACAGAACTACAGAGTTTGTTGAATCAGATTAACACCTCATACAATCGCTGTTTGTCTCTTTGGGATTTAACTCGTCTTGTCTTCTCTCCCTGCTGCCATATGCAGAACAAGAAAGAATAAGTGTAGAAGAGGGTGAACAGGGTTCAATTTTCTTGCTTCATCTAACAACATGTTTAACAGGTGCTCGAATCAATCTGTAAAAATCCCAAAGGAACTGTGGTATTGTAAGGCTCCTTTTGGTTACTCAGTGTAATATGCCCTCTAACGCAGGCTCTTACTTGGGTTTCCTACTTTTTCCTTCATGATTTGCTTCTATCAGTTGTTTCACCGATTGAAATAGTGATTTGAGAAGCTTGAATATATTTTCTTTTTGGGTTGAGCGGTTGGCCTTCTGTGGCTGTTGGCAAAAAAAAAAACTATCAAAAAGAGGCCCAGGTTGAAAATGACCACTCATGATTAAAACATGCACATTCAGAACCATTTTCCCACTCTTGATAATAGCAAAACTACTCTGCATGCAGATGGGATCTCATTGTTTCAAACTCATGAGTTGGGTCCGTGAGGCATCTGCATACATAAACTACACTGCGTGCACAATTCTTAAGCAAATTGTATTCCTCAGGATTAATTTGTATTATTGAACAAATACAATCTTCTCAATCAATCCAAAACGTTACTTCACCTCAAACCTGAATGTTTAACAAAGGAGTTTTGTCTTTATCAGGGGAATATACTGTGTAAGTATTAGTAGGTAACTATTAGTGTTCAGAGCTATTAGGAAATTCAATTACAAAAACATTTTTTCCCCAATTCACTTGCTTATTCTCATTTTTTACAGTTAGTGTAACAAATAAGTGACACACAATGACAATGAAATAACATTTACGGCCTTTCAAAAATATTTCATGACCAACTGCCATGAGCCCTCCATCCATCCATCCATCCATCCATCCATGGAGTCTGTCATGATCGACTTTCGCTAAAGCAGCAACCAAAGCTTCCCAAATGCTGTTCAAAGAGGTGTACCGACTTCCCTCACAGTAAATCTTCATGTTTAAGAAGAGCGTTCACTTTCATAATAGGATTTAAGTCTGGTGAAGAACGGGGCCAGGTCATAATTCGGTCATCTTTCTCTGGCTAGCCAAGCAGAGGAGTACTTGGAAACATGTGATGGAGCGCTGTCCTGCATAAAGATCATGGCTTTCTTAAATGCCGAGGATTTCTTTCTGTACCACTGCTTGAAGAAAGTACCTTCCAGAAACTGGCAGTGGGTTTGTGAGTTGATTTTCAGTCCATTTTCAACCTGAAAAAGATCCAGCTAGCTCATCCTTAATGATAGCAGCACATACCAGCACACCTACTCCACCTTTCTTCGTGCTTTACTCGAAGTGGAGTCACTTTCATTTCTGCCTTCACGTATTTCTTGGCCCAATCTTGATGCTCTAACTTGTGAATGTTATTCAGCGGTGGTCAGTTTCAGCCTTTTTTCCTCGGCCATGTCTCTGAGCACTTGATACCTTTTACTTCTGGACACTCCATGTAGTTTGCAGTTGTAGAATATGAAGGCTTTGGAGGATAACGGGTTCCTGGTAGCTTCACATTTACTTCTTCTCAAATCTTTTGCAGTTAATCTGCACTTTTTCTTCTTCTTTTTGCAACCCTGTTGACTATCCGCTAAACACTAAAACTCTTGATTATCTGATGGTCAGGCCTGTTGCAACAGTCTGAAAGGCATTTTACAAATTTTGAGTTTTCAGTGTCAGATAAATCTCTTTGGCTCATTTTGCCCTGAGGTGTTAATCACTTTAATTAAATGATGAAATCCAATAAGCATTAACGTTTGTATAGTTTGGAGTTGGAAAATGTGCATAGCAATAATGATTAGGTTAGAATACTCACTTGCCAATAATTACCCACACAGTGTAAAGCTGCACTACAGACGAGATAAAATATACTTTTATCTCTTCGTGGCACCATGGAGGTTATCTTATTTAGACCTGCAACAATTAGTCGATTAATTGGTTAGTCGATCTACAGAGAAAACTGGCAACTACTTTGATAACTGATTAATCTTTTGTCATTTTTAAGCAAAAAAATGTTTTCAGCTTGTATAATATGAGGATTTAATTCTATCTTAGTTAAACATTATTGTGAATTGAATATCTTTGGATTTTGGGCCGTTGATCAAAACACATTTTATTGACAAAAATATATCAATGAATCGAGAACATAACCAGTAGATTGATTTGATAATGAAAATAATTGTTATATGCAGCCCTTAAATAAAGGTGAGGATCAGATGTGAATCACAAAGAGCTAAAATCAGACCTTGTGTTCCTGTGTAAATCTAGCCCAAACTGGTTGCTTCATTACAGCCTTTTTCAGCCACACTCAGCCAACAAATAACAGGTGTCTTCTCTTTTACCGTTTGTCCAATTGCTTCCCATCTGTGCTGCATAGAGGGAATGTTTTTTTGGTGAAAGCACTCTTATCATCTCCACTTCAGCTCCAGTGTAGACACTAAGGCAGAGTATAGAGCGCCACTATTTTATGAGCCAACCAAAATGTTTCCAATCACATATTGCAACAGTTATAGGTGGTATCAAATGTATATTCTTAGATCTTGACTTGATATTTCCTAATCTTAAACATTTGATACACATCTTAACTCTGTTGCACCTGTGAAAGCAGAACAACCTTAATCTTTATCATTAGGTCCGTTGTGAATTGCACTGGAGGTATGCCAAACCTCATCTATCTTTGTGTGGTCAGTACTCAATGAAAAACAGGCTGCACCAATTAAAGCGAAGGAGCAAGTGGTAATTAACGTTTATCAGAGGTGTGGACTTGAGGAATCTGAGAGACTTAACTCTGAAGAGGAAATCAAAAAAGACTTACAACTTCACTTTGACTTGACACCAGTGACTCGTGCCTTCAGAGGGGCTTTAGCCTTTTAACTTTGAACGGCTTGATATCCTCCTCACGTCCAGAGATCATTAAAACTGTATCCGTTAATGATAGTGTGCAGAGCTCAAACGAAAGTCGATGACAAAAGACAAAAGATGAAACCATGGAATATCACATTCAGATGTAAAGACACTGGAAAACTGCTGTATCTCCTAATCTGAAAGATTGGACTAATGCAATGGTGGAGACAGCATCTTATGAGTCTATACTCCACAAACTGTCGGCTAACAAGGAGGATGGGTTGACCTCTTGGGATTTATTTGGACCTACGCAAGGACTGATGAAAACTCAGCCTAAGAAATCCGAGACTAAATACAGCATAGCTTCTTTGTCCTTTTGTAGACTGGATTTCCCTCTTATATTTCTTACCTTGCTTTTCGAGTTTTATTTTTCCTCTTCGACATGTCATATGTTTATGCCAAGTTCCCGAAATGTATGACCAACCCTGTACTCATATACTCTGCTATTAAGAATTCAATAAAAATTTAAATGAGAATAAAAATAAAGACTGTGCATTGGTCAGCTGGTCATTTGGATCAAAGATTGCAAATTATTGTAACTGTGTTATGAGAATGAAATACCAAGTACCTTTCATTGTACATTTACAAAGTTTAAAAAGGTGTGAAAGGAAGAAACATTATTTATTATGTGTAAAAGTTAAAAATGGCACTAAGTTTAGTTAGTTAGGATGCATAATGACTTTATAAGGAAACACAAGTTCAGGGTGTGAATTTGACATGAATCTTATAGCCAAGACTAGTTTTTGCTATATAGCCAAGCAAATTGGTTCTTCAGCTGCATAATGGATATCTACATAATGTATTTCTGCTTATCTCTCATTGTTGAAGAGCATCTGGTCGACTGCCAACTGAAGTTTTCCTACCTAAGTCAACCCTCAGCGTTCCAGCGTACATAATGAACACAGCCACTCTGAGTCCATGAAGTTTGGCGACCTCTGATAACTCCCTTAATGGCTAACTTCAACCTGAACAGACGCTTAATCAGCCAGAGCCTAAAAAACACCTGAGTGGCTTTGCATGGCCTTTAAATTAAAGCATAAAGATTGTGTAATGTGCAATCAACAGCTAGGTGGTAATTGGTTGATTAAAAGTGCTTCTTAGTTGAACGAAACAACACTTTGCATCAAGTGGATTGATGACTCAACCAGATCCTGACAAACACCAAACTTCAACCAGAGGAGTCAGTTACAATGAAACCCATTTATGCACAGCTGCCGCATTTATTCTTTCTCCAGACCACTCAGTCTGGAGTGTGTCATGGCCAGTGTTTCAACGTCAGTGAAACAAATGAGAACAAAGTACCGGTTTCACTGAACTTTTACTTATATGAAGAGAGTACCATGCACCTAATTGATTCTGTTCATGAGGTACTCTAGTGGTGAGCACCATTTAGAAAAATATGTTAATGGATAGAAAAGAAAGAGACAAGCTGTTCATTTCATGCTGGATTACCTGAAATTGATTTTAAAAAAGGAAAACACATGTAAACAGTTTGCACTTCAATGGTATTTCTATAATCCAGCTTGCACCATAATCTTTGTGTCGTGAGACTTTTTAAAAACTATTTATACTTTACCTGTACTAAGATGTGCTGTTATCATGTGTATATGGTGCAACTACTGCGACCAAGAATATCATGGTTATCAAATATTCATCAAACTTTCCTGAAATATTACTGTCAATGCTGGAGTAAAGTCCAATTCCTTCCTTCTGAATTTTACTAAACACTACAGAAAATATATACACCTACATGATGGTGCTATTCCAAGTTTCTATACTTTGATATTGGAGAAAAAAAAACAGTTAAAGCAGTCAGCTTTCATATAGTTATATTTCATATAAGTGCAGTTTAAAAAGCTTTTTTTTTTTAAAGCAGCTAATTAAAAGTACTTCAGCATAACTTTTACTGCCTTTTTTCTAAGAGTACACATTTGATATTTAAATAGGGCTTGTCATACACACTCAGTAACAGCAGCAGTATGGTGGCATGGTGTGCTCTGCCCTGCCTGGCTTCAGCTGCTGCAGCAGCGGCTGTGCACCGCCTACACGCTCACATCCACGCCAAGAAAGTACTCTCTTCCAATTCCTCTCCTGTGCTGTGTGTCGAATGAGTGTGGACTGGTTTTCCTAATGCTAGTGAACAGTTAGAGTACGCCACTCAGTCCTGTCACCTCGCCTGACAGAGTTTCATCATTATTGGATCCATAAGAGAGTTTTTTTGCCACAACAGCTACGGCAAAATGCTGCTTCAGTGAATATCGTTAGCGCTGCTTTGAGTCGAGAGTCTCACTGTCATGTAATTTCACTGACGCTTTAGGGAATTTGGTTTTGTTATGGCAGCAAGTTTTAAAGTGTCATCACACTTGCAATCTGATTTCCTTCAGACTACGCTTCTCGAAGCCGTGATGGAAAAGTTAACTCCTCTAAAAATCAGACAAAGTGACAATTATCTTGGTAATAGGACAAGGCAGGTTTGTAGTAAACTGCCATCCCTGTTGGTTTTATTTTTTTGGCAGCAAAGGTTCAAGAACAAATCTGATTTCACTCCCTGTATTGTAAATTGAGATAACTATGATCAACCTGTCTGCACTCTTTGTTGTGATTTATCACTCCAGCTAAGAACATAAAAAGCGGTGTCTGTTTTTGATTAGTTACACTATCTGCTGCTCATTAAACCTTGCTTTTTGGGATCATTTTCGGAATTTGGGTTTATTTCTCAACCCTGACAGCTTGTGTGCCACTAACAAGCTAGACAATTAGATCAACAGTAATACCTGACTGTGAAAAGACACTGCATCACATATTTAATGACAAACATTACATCAGTTACACATCTCCAGGATCTAACTATAAAAATGAGGCTAAAAAGTACTTTCCATCATATAATTTCTTCCTGACTGTGGTGAAAGTATTATACAAAACTTTTACATGTGAAAGCAACATGACCTACAAGTAAGCATTGAAAAAGAATATAACTCCTATTAGCAGAATACACTGTATAAAAAAGCAAAAAATACATATGAATGTAAGTAAGAATGTCTCAAGAGCATTTCAAATATTCTAATGCAATATTGGGTGTAATAATTATTGGTATCAATAATGAATAGGTGATGTAAATACTGCTGTCCTGTACATGTAATGGAATAAAAAGTACAATATTTCCCTTTTAAATTGAATGGAATATATATTGATACAATAGTATAAAGTGACATGAAGTATTCAGGTAAAGTATCTATTACCTACCTATTATTTTTTTAAATAATTATCTGTAAATTGTCACAGTATGATGAAGCTTTTCCTAGCGTCTTCAGATTGCGTATATCGTTAAACTAACAACAAAACCCCAGATATTCAATGTACTTTTATTTTTTTTTAAAACAGACAAAAGCAGAAAACACTCACATTTGAAAAAGCTTGACACATCACATGTTTGGCATTGCTGTTTGAGAAAGTGTTTAAATTATTAGTAATTATCAAAACTGCTGCGATTAAGAATTAAAGTATTTGATTGAATAATATTTCTTTGTTACTTTGTGACAAGGCAAAAGACGGGAAACATTATTATTATTATTATTATTATTATTATTATTATTATTATTATTATTATTATTATTAAGTTACCACATTTATTTTTGTTTCAGTGATGTAGTGTCGTATACTTTTAATGCTGTTTACAACATTTTATGAGTGCTGTGGTTTTTTTCCATGTCGAGTGGTCTAAATGCCCTTTCAAGGACTTCACCACCTTGGCAACAAACGTTTTGTTGGCTTGTATCAGGTCATCTCGCCCCTGTCACAGTGTCCCTCTTGCTCATTAAAAAGATGCCTCTGGCTTCAAACTCATGACCAGACAGCTAAACCGAGAAAGCTCTCCTTGAAGTGACAAGGGCCACATTAGTGCTGTGATGCCCTCGCCTCGCTAGGCCATATTAGCAGGAGAATACTGACATAAACAGCACCAGCAGTGGCAGAAGAATAGAGTCGAAAATTGGCAAAATTCAATTTCAAAGTCACTGTTGCACAGCGACATCAAACCCAGCCAAAGCACAAACTTATTCCATTGGATGTCACCAAGAGATTCAAAATGATAATGTGCTCATGCAGAATGATATTGCTGTGAAAGTGTAACAGACCGTAAGGTAGCTAGAGAGAGAGATGGAAAGAGACGGGAGCGTATCTGTCAATACACATTATCATTTCATCCTGATCTCATATGGAGCATAACGCTCACCTAACTTAGATAAGGGGACGCCAAAAACCATTGGTGCATCTTCTAATCTGCCGCCCTACATAATAAAACATCAACTCACCTCCTTGCTCATCACGGGTCATCTCCCAAGGAGTATGTGACCACAGAGCTTCGTCAAGCACTCGCATCAAAGCCCTGTCTATTTTTATCTTTTGGAATGATGCCGTTAATTAGCATGCATCCACAATCAGTAATTAATGCAGAGTAGATTCTTGGCCAGTGAGGGCATCTACAGCGGAGAACAAAAACCATAATATAACTCAGTAATGATGCCTCCGTCATGAAGGCTCGAAACTATCTCTGTGAACAAAGAGTTCCATTTGCCATTTTCAAGGTTAGTTTTGCACTCTCATTTAAAAGTTTTTTGTCTGTCCCCCCCCCCTCTATTCTAATTGTCTGCTGACCTGTGCCCTACAGGTTAAAACATACATTTGGAGAGCTCTTTGTAAAAGTTATAATTGGGGGTTGGTGATGCATTTGCAGCCCACGCTCGCAATCATCGTGTTCTCGTCCCGTCACCTTATCTGACCTGGGCACATGTAGGAGCAGAGTCAGACACATTCTTACCAAACAGACAGAAAGCTAAACACAAGCTGTTACATGGACACACTTTCACATACACAAGCAATCACAATAATCTGTACATTAAGTCAGAGAGAGAGAGACATGGCCCTAATACATCTGTATATTTATGCATTTGGCAGTTTGGAGTATTAAAGCCTTTTTACAACAGAAAAAAATGTCTTTTTTGGAGAGGTATATTTCCTGATCTGTAATGGAAAATTGCACACTAATATAGAAGTTCGTTGAGGCACACAAAAAGGAAATTTAGCATGTATAAAGCATCACAGTGTATATGCAGAGTTGATTTGATTACTCTTTAATCTGTTTAATTACCGTTTAATCACAGGAATTACAATTTGAAATTCGGTAATTGCATTGCAGTCACGAGGAGTGTTTCCAGCATATCAACATTTTGAGGGCTTGTTGGCTTGTTTGCTGTCTCACTCAGAGATTGATGGGAGTGTTGATATCAGCTTCATTTGTTTGGAGACAGATCAGTCTGGTACTTGTTACTTTGGCACTGCAGGAGCTGCAGGCGGGGAGGTGAAAACATGAAACGTGAAAACAAAAGCTGGCTATCTAACATTAGCTACTGGTAGGCCTGCCTTTGGGAAACAGCTTGTTTTTGTTCAGAGTTGGGAGAGTGTGTGAAACCTGTTGCAGCCACAGGGGCTAAATAAAATGTTGGTGGTGAATTATTACCTTCAAACTGTAAGCTACATGTGAAAAACACAGAGGATGTGAAGTGGGTGTGTCAACTGTGTTGAGTTGTTTGAAGGCAATTTTGATTGCAATTACTTACTTTCTAATTGCATGCTTGTAACATAAGGTCATGCACGGTAAATGCTTTTTTAATGAGTGAGTTATAATATCCTTCCTGTAACTTTTCCAACTCAGTTTGTACAGTATATCCAACAGTTTCCAGTCAGCTTCAGATTCAGGACCAAGGACAGCACCATGGCTTCATAAAAACTTATCAATACTCAATAATCAGTGCAGTAATTTAAAAATTGGTATCAGTCGTCAGTCCTACACATTGTTTGTACAGCAAAGCACTTGATAGAGTGTAGACCTTTGCAGACATACAGACTTCAGCCTAGAGTACTAAGCCACTTTATGGGTGTTATAGTGTACTGATGGGTAACATATTAGATGAAAAAACCTGCCTTAAGCACAATGGTAAGTGTTTCTGAAGGTATATTGGGTCATGATTTTTTACTACGCTGCCTCCTGAGGTGTGAGAGCATTGCCGGTAGGGCCTCAAGCTGTGTCTCTGACATTTGAAAATACTGCCTGAAATATTGTCATGATACAATTTCACCTCAAACCAAAAGGACATTCTCACATTACTGCAACTTACCTATACACCCATTTTCATCAAAGGTGCCTTTCTTCACTGTCCAATAGAATACAATACTTGGTGTAAAATATTGGTGCTATATTTTACACTGGTGTGAAACAATTTGGTGGACAGGTTAAAAACTAACCATATACCTAACATGTATAAATATTTACAATTCACAGGAAAAACCCACATAAAGTGTCCCATAAAGGTGTTGAGCCTCCACAAGCCTCTCAAACATAGCATAGATTCTCCAGTTACAGACTTTTAAATATAAAAAATTTCCTCTTTGTGTTTCTCTTTGCGAAAGAGAGCATCAAAAAAAGGGATTTGGGTACTGAAAAGACTATAACTTTGGAAGATATCCACTTGATCTGACTAATCTGGACAGCTGAGGTTTCCTATTAGCGTCAGATAAACGTTTAAATACACTTTTGCACTGAAGGAGGACTGTGGATTTTGTCCTCTGTCACTTACATTGAAAATGCATTAGGAAGGGATCTCTTAATGTCCACTTTGATCAAGAGGAATGATTACAGTGAGCAAAACATCTCTCAATGTTCATTTGGGCAACTGACTTTTGTTTAAAGACAGATTTGAACATTTGTTAATCTAGCCATTAAGTACAAATGTTCCCCTAGGTATTAAAGTGGGTTGAGATCTGGCACATAAATTGGATATTCGTCACTCTTCATTCCCTCTATCGAAGCATACCACTTTTGCTCCGTTTTTTCATGTTGTCTGTATATCAGAAGTGTTGTGTAACAACATGAGTAGAGCCCTACACACCAGTTTTCTGTCTAAGCCACATTAAACTAAAACATGCTGAAAGGACTGAAAGATAATACAGAAAGAAGCTCCTCCGTAGCGACAAAAATGAGTCTAGGTAAGCCTGTCAGCTAACCTGGTGACCTTACCAGAAAATAAATGACAACACTACTATGAATGGAAAAAATAGTTTCAAATCAGAAGTTCCTTCTTTGTCAGTCAAGTTTTCCATTTCCGAGTGTTCAGAGAAGCTTTGTTTGTGTAGCTCTGCCCACTTGGGATTAACTCAAACAATAAATTTATTTCTGCCTTCAGAAAAAAATGTTTGTACACAAATGTTTGTGTAAGGGTGTGCTCACACACAAGTGCAGTAAATAGACAAACACCAGGTTGCTGACAGGAAGACACACATATTTACAAAAAAATTAAATTCTCAGACGACAAGAGTAAACACAGGCAGCTAGAAACTCACAATCGCATATGCACACACACACACACACACACACACACACACACACACACACACAGCTCTTTCTATTTCAACCCAACACACAGAAACATGCATAAAGCATGAAAGGGTACCCTGGGGAGGTGAAGTGAAAAGGTGAGGCATCACCAGAGAACAATGTTCGGGGCATGTGTGAGAAAAAGGGAAAGTGGTGTGTAGTTGAGTGTCTTAGTGTTGATATTCACACTGTTTGTGTGTGCAGCAGAGAGAAAAAGCAAAACAAGGATGAGGCTATATGTGTTCAAGAGATAGAAATGAGAGGCTATACATGTGTGTTCTGTGTCTGATATGGTATACAGACATACAGACTGACACCATTATATTGTGTATTGCATGTAAAAGATCTATTACTCTGTTCATTTTCATCTCTTTGTATTCATACCTGCATTTTTTCTATGAGACTAGGTGAGATGGGAGATGGTGCAGACGAGAGCAGTAGATTGTCACTACTTTGGTTTGTGTATTTAGAGAGAGAAGTAGAAAACGAAGTGGGATCAAATCCTCAAACTTTTGATAGAACTTCTGTGTTCAGAAAATGTCTCTAGTGAACAGTCAGGAGAAAAAAAACAGAATGAAAATATCATTAGAGTAATATGCCAAAACACTTTGCCAAAATATATTATACTACAGTAAAATGAGCCAAATGCCATCAGGGAGGCATGGAAGAAAAAGACTCCAGAAGGGTGTACACTCAAACCTCTGTTTATGGATTACTATCCAGACTTTGTTGGACTGCTGGTGAACCAAATCTAATGTACAAAGCAGCTATTTTGTGTTTGTCCTGACAGAAGTTGGGTAGACAGTGCCACAATGCATCTTCTTTCCAACCACGGCAACGGATGCAATTCAGGTCAGGAAAAACTCAAGATTGGACAGAAGTTGTAAGGAGACTTTGAAGCTGCAGAACAATGTTTTCCAAGCCCTGGTTTGCACAAGCGAGTCTGCACTCACAACAGGAAATCTATGTCGTTAGGAGTCGGGGAGTTAAATACCTTGGCATGGGATCTAAGAAGCTATTGAGGTTGACTTTAAGGTGACACTGGAGATTTTCTTGAAAGCTATTTGTCAATTCAAAAGGAGACGATACATAATGAAAGTTGGAAGGACCTTTTTTGAAGAATACCTAAACCCATTAGACACAACCTGTGATAAGGGGTCAGAACTGGAGGAGTTGGAGGGTTATGTGTTAAAGATCATCTCTTTATAGTCACTAAGCTCCTCAGTGGAAGGTTAAGTGGACAAAGTCTTCCCAATGTGCTGAATGCTCTGGATATTTTTGAGCTCTTAGTGTCAAGAGATTCCCTAATTGTCAGATATATTTTGGGAAAAATGCCTGTTGAAGGTGCGAAAGGGGGACTGGAAGTCATAAAGCTAAGGTCCTGGAAATGTCATACCAGATGAATATCAAACCACAGATTCAGTAGGAATACCTTTGATCAGAATTACAGTAGCTTGTGCAGTGTTGGTGTCTAGTAAACACTCGACTGGTCTACTTAGAAAAGGGTTTTATTGGTAATCGTAGGTAACAGAGGCTCCTAAATAGTAGATTACATGTGTCAATCATAACAATGCATCATACAGACTGAGTGTCAAGCAAACAACATCCTAACAATTTCACTCAAAATTGGGTGCCCTGGTAGCCTTGATGGTTAAGGTGCATGCTACATAACTAGAACATCCATGGCCCCATTTCTGGCCAGGACCATTTGTTGCATGTCATACCTCTGTCTACCCATGTTTCCTGCCTCTAAACTAGAACTGTCAAATAAAGGCAAGAAAATAATCTTGCAAAGAAAAACAAAGAAAACATTTTACTCAAAATCTGATGACGTATATTCCAGACATTAGAGCTATATCTGTAACTATATTCATGACACTAAACCAAACACTTTCAGCACCTCCTCTGTTTGATATATAATGGTGTGTAATGAGACTGACTGGTATTTCAGTTCTTGCAGAGAGGGGACAAGGGGTCTGTCCAAAAGGCGTTTTCACAGGTGGCATCTTTCCTATTTACTGATGATGTCTTTCAGCCTTATCGTGCTATGATGTTGAATGTGTACTGGAGAGGTGTTCAGCCAAGACCGGCAGAGTACTGGTTGCCAATACTGATTGCACTGATGTTGCATCAGGATGCGGTGTTCGAGAACTCAAAGTTAAAAGTTTTAGGGGTTCTTTTTGTTTTTAGTTTCAACACTCACCATTGTTACAAGATTTGTCATCAAAGCCAAAAGAATGAGATCACGGCTACACAATTGCAAGATAGGATTACTCTGCTGTATAGCTGGCTTTACTTTCTGTGACTCTGTGAGGAGTTCAATGAAATCAGGAGGAGTACAAATTTGACCTGCTGCTCCACCACATTGTGAGGAGTTAGTTGAGGTGATCAGGGTACTTGTAAAGGATGTCCCCTGGGCTAGCTCCCTATCACACTGTTCCAGACATGACCTACTGGGAGGAGACCACTGTGCAGACCCAGGACCCGCTGGGGTGATTCATTTACATCTCCCAGTAGACCCAAGAGTGCTTTGGTATGAGACAATGAGAGCTGGAGGATGTCTGGGGGCTGTTTGACCAAACTTACAACATGAAGCTGCCACTATTCACAATCTGAAAAGCTAGTCGGTTTTGTGAAAAGGATGTCTGGACTGCTCAGTTTGACGTGCTGCCATCACATCCCTGAACAAGACTGATGGATAAGAGGACTGTTCACAACTCTTGTAACAAAACTCTTTAAATCATAATGTTCAAAGTGATAATAAGTATTAAACAGTATCCACTGAAACAGGTGAAAGTTAAATGTCAGTTCACTATTTATTTCAGTCCCAGTGGTACATTTTGGATGACATGTTTTAACCAAAGGCTTGCAGAGAGAATGGTTCCAACATCCCAGACATTACAAGCAATCAACAGTAAATACTTCAAGTGTCAAAGCTCTACTGTGCTCAAACAAGAGTAAGGATTTTAAAGGTCAGAATGACAGCACCCAGACAATAGATGAAACAAATGGCCTTGGTTCCCTAGATTGTTCTCTAACTGAGAAAATTGACAATAATTACATCTTGACTGACATTGTGCTCTTTTATCAAGTCCCAGGATTTACTGACAAAAATATCCAATTCAAGTAAACATCCACTCCCCAGTCTTCTGTCCTCCAAATAGAGCATTTGGCTGTCGAGCCCAGGCCATTTAAAGTGTATTCTTTATCAACATTGTCGTCTACAACGGTTATTACGCCCAGTTTTGTCCCAGTCCATCTCAACATTGACATATAAGAGATGTAAACACCTGTTCTGCTTTGTGCTGAGCATTGCATTAATACAAACAAAGACAAAGATAACATAATGAGAGCACGGGATAATAGGATGTCTCGCTGACAACCAGTTGTTCTGTGGTCAGGATCATTGTCATCTTGTACGACACCCTCCTCTTGCCTCTTGGCATCGTACAGCAGGGTGCAGCTGGCAGGGTGGAAGTGGTTCAGTATGCTGTCAGCTATGCCCTCTAATGGGCTCTGTGACCATGCTTTAGGACAGATGACTTGTTCAAGGCCAGTTGGATCTCACTTATGCTAATGATCTCATATTAACTCTCAGTGAACATGGTACTATAAAGTTGAATGTACGGCTTGTTATTTTCTATGGGGAAAAAAATATATATATACTGTAGCTGCAAATAATGTCATTTTATTTGCACATTTCCTTTTTTCAGTCTCTCAATTGTATTTATTGTATGAGTGAATTGTAAAGGTTTAATGTATTAGGCCTAATGTTACTCCACCTTAGTTTTGGTTTCAGTAGAGAGGTTTGTGGTTTCTCAAAATGGTCTAAATGAAAACTGAAAGTGTACATTATACTGTGTAGTACATTATTTTGTCCATTTTTCTTTTTGTCCAATTCATTTTATGTCAAATGACAAACAACATAAATCAAACAGAAACACATAAATGTAGCCTCCATCCTTAAATACAAGCGTTATGTTCTTCAAGGCTCACATACTGTTTCATCTTTGAACTAAAACTGCAGCTACTGCAACCTTTTCATCCTCTCTGTGTGTTTGTAGGCACTTGTTTACATGTGCATTTGTGTTTTCACTGTAACAAGAGGCCCGATGCTCATTTACGATCCTGAAGGAAATCAGAACAAAAGACTTCTTAAATTTGTGCTTTTTGCAGTGAAACAGTCTAAATTGCCTCCCCGATGTTAAGAGCTGGCGTTCATTGTGGCAGACATGGGAGGGGTGCGTCACCAGTCTCAGAAGTCCTCTGAAAAAGGCTTCATTTGCTGCCCTCTCCAGTGGCTAACCAGCCACTTCGGAGCAATCTTTCAGTAGCCTGATGAATCGCTATTTCAGCTCAACAAGGGCAACTGACCCTCACTGGACATTCAGGCATCTTAAAGGTGCAGTGTGTACAATTTATTGGCATTTAACTGTGAGGGTTAAGATTGCAACTATATCCTTCGTCTTCCCTTTCCAAGCATGCAGGAGAAACTGCAACGATCATAAAACTGGTGATAATTGGTAAATATTAGAAATGCTTAACTAGGATGGTGAAAGTGGCCATTATACTTCAGCATCACAGAGAGCTGCTAATAATGACTGTGAACTCTGTAAACACTTGTGGTTTTTCAAAAGGTGTTTGGTAGACCTCAGTGATAGTGTCTGTGATGAAATGCTTCAATTCAAGTGGATGAGGTGAAGAGATTTTATTGCAAACTAGTTTTAAGGCATCCGTGTATTTGATACTTTCATAAGGAGGAGAGGGAATACTGCTCATACACATTTATTTAGGTAAAAGTGGCAATAATGTAAATGTATTAAATAAAAGGCCTGCATTCAGATTCTAAGTAAGTAACAGTAAAAATGTTGATATACTAATGTATTAAAAAAGGAACTGTGTTTTTGTTAAATCAAAGCTTTTACTCTGGGTAATGTTTATGTCTTTAGAGAGACTGATGAGGGAGGGAATATAAGACACAGAAGGAAAAAGAAAGAGAGAGAAAACATAAGAATCAAAGAAAGAGAGAAAAATAATTTGTTAAATGTTTAAATTCTTTAGATTATGTCTAAAAGTCATTGAACTGAAACAAGCCTGTTTTATCTGGGTCCCTAACAATGTATATTTAGAACATATTTACCTGTTGATCTCCATATAAGAACCGAGAGATGAGTGCTGTATGGAGGAGTAAAAGGTACAATATTACTCTGAAATATAGTTGAGGAAAAGTAGGAAGTCGTAAAATAAAAATGCTCTAAAAGTATCTGCAACTTGTATTCAAGTGCAGAGCTGAAGTAAATGTATCTGGTTTCTGGTCACATCATGACGCTATGAGAAAATATGGTATATCTTCCAAAAAGGCAAATATTACTCTGCTGCTGTCGAATATCATCATACTCCCAAGCAGTACCTCTAATTTATAGCCACATAAAAATCTCTAGAAGTATCCTCATTATCATAACATCCAATTTAGACTTTTTCAAACTACAGATTGAAGTCTTGAGCCTTTGTCTTTCATTTCTTTTCAAATACTGATCCCGTAATCTAATTTCAGGGTAATAATCATTTCTTCCCTCCCCCCCATCATATATTTCACACTAAGTCCAAGTCTAAAATCAATTTACTATTATATTGCAAAACATAAATGTGTCTGCAAAAAGATATATTCTTCGTCAAAACAGTATGGTCATTTTCTCAGTGGCAAAATGGGTTTTGCGAGATTGTAGCATTCAGGTCTCAAAGATACACATGACCACACACACTTTCAATTCTAAGAAGACAAAGAAAAATGCCCGAATTGCAGTTGTGTGGTTATTCTGGTAGAGCTGCAGAATGATATTGACTTTCTATGGGATGGATTAGTCACTGAGGAATCCGGGAAGGAAATTAGTATTCTGCATCACAACCACAGTGTTCCCTTGGTTCTCCTCTAAATTTCATCACGTTTTGCTGAATCAATGATACAGACCAAAAGGACCCAATCACAGCGTATTTGGACGACCAATTATTGTCCAAAGAAGTCTTTCTGCAAATTAAATTTATGCAAAAGCGTTTCAACTGTTTTTCTTTCACTATTGCATGTCAATGTGCGTTCGCTAATAAATGACTGTGTCTACATGCATGTTTGTGCGTTCCCATCGACACGTTTGTCTGTGTGTACATTTATCGGAGGAGTATTGCTTTTTTGTTCAGGCATCACAGCTGGAGAGAAGAGAGGGCATTATTAGCAGCTGTGAAAACAGAGACAACAGAACAGCAGAAATCCCAGCAGACCCTCTGAGTCATCTTGGTTAAAAAGTGTTCGGGGAGGCACAGTTAGCTAATAAGGAACTACAATATACAGTAACAAAAGCACAGTCCCTTGGTAGTGCTGTCAAAGATTTATCAGACAATCCAAGAGCCCGTTATCTCTAATAGGATTCATCATACTGTCTATAGCAAGTCACTCAGCCATACAACTGCCTAAGAGAAAAATGTGTGTTTGTGTGTGTGTGTGTGTGAGAGAGAGAGATCTAGTCAAGAAATCATCAACACAACTATGCATCAGCTCAAATACAGAACACAAACTTCATTTATCACTTATGAGCTGAGATCTTTGGTCAGTTAAGTCGATATTGTGAACTTAGAGTTGCTGCTTGGAGCTGAGACTTAAAGACTTGCTGCCTTCAATAAGTTAAATTATCTGACTGTTAATTGAAAGGACTTTGTTAAACGATGCTTTGTCATTGGCCATCAAGGAAAACAGCCATTCAAGTCACATTTATTTATTTAGTTCAATATCACGATATCAGTGTCTCAACTATCGTGTGGCTGCAGGTAATCACTTGGTCGATTCATCATTTAGTAACCCTGTCTCTTAGAAATGATGTTTATATGCAACACATTTACACCAGCAATTACATTTAATGCCAGCTTGATTACTGCTTCTATCAACACTAGAAGGAAATGTTCTTAATTAGTTTATTTACCAAGTCCTTTTTTGCACAATATCAAGTTGTGGCAACCAAAGCATGATTTAAAAAAAAAAATGTTATGGTTATATTTATGCTTTTGCAGCACTTTGAGGTTAATAGATAAGACTGGCTTTTTTTTTTTTTTACATTCTCCTTATTGTCAACAAATCTCTTGTGCAGAGCCAAACCAACAATGAACAAATCTACTTATAAGTATGTGTATACAAACACCTGATGTATCTTATTTATTTTGTGCTGTCAACCTTGTTGTCCAAGAACTATTAAATCCTTTGCACTTAAGTTCTTTGAGAAATGTACAATGTAGTACACAGTTGTAATATGTAGCACAACAAGCTAGTGAAGCCTTGTGAACCAAAACGCAATCTCAGAGGCATCCACCTTACACAGAACTACTCTCCAGGGATTGAAAACATGATCGCTGTTATTAGTCTTTGGAGCCGTATCTAAAAAAAAAAAAAAACCTAAAAAAAACAAACTACCATGACTTTAATCTTCTGGGTGAAAGAACACGTCAACCACTGCAACAATGGGGCTCGTTCTTAATAACATTTAATAAAAAAATGTTTTATTAGTTTTTAGACAACAACAGGGGTTTATGGTACAGAGGAATAAGCTATATCAGGCTTTGGAAACACACACAATACTTGGCTCTACACATGATATTTGTCGACCGTAAGAAAAATAGAAAATCACCAGCCACAATCCTTTATGAGCAGATTGTAGTCTTTCACTGATTATCCAAAGTGTTGTTGTTATCCAAACCACATACAGTACAGGACTATGTGATGTGAATGCCAGTATCTGGTGTCCTGCGCTCTGTACGCCCACCATTCACCCCGAACACCTTTATACAACCTGCAAGCTGTACATACAGTAAATGCAGCGCTTCCTACACTGAAACAAATGTTGCCAGGGGAAAAGAATCCAGGCAGCAATTACAGTATGTTTCCCTGCAGAGTACATTTGTAAAACAACAAATTAAAAGCATATAAACACTATTTTATAGGAGGCAGGGTTACGTTTAGTGCCTAAGATGTCAGAAAATATAACACAAATAGTGAAGATGATGATGTCAAGTCCTTATTTTGTCCAGTTAAAAAAGATGTTCAGTTTACCAGTGATAGAAAACTAAAAGAAGCATTAAATGTAGAAGCTAGAACCATGAAATGTTTGGCATCTTTCTCTCTGTAAATCAAATAATTCAACCTCATCCGCTGCAGCAACCTAGCCCGCTCCCTAAGAGAAGAAGATCCTCCTGCAAAGAAAAAAACCCAAATAAGAACAATGGAAATAAAAAAGAAGAAGAAATACAGGAAGAGGCAATTCAATTCTACAGTGATGCACCCTCCTCAGACAACTAGTGGTGCAGTTGAAGCTGTGTGAAAAAGACAGAAAATACACAGGTAGTTGTAATAATATGTAAAGATTTATAACACAAGGGTTTTATAATCCAATAACAGGATTATAATCAGTCCCAATACTTGGATTCTGTCATTGGGTAGGTTTAAAGATGAAGGAGAAGAGAAGTTGATGGTGTAGTTTCCTGGGATATTGACTCTCCTGTATAAAAAAAGAAGGAAAAAAAAGCTGAGTCAAGCTTACTGTGTGTGGACTCATAATTCATTTTATTGTCATCAATATCATCTGCTGTCCTCACAGTTTTATCATCATCATTCATTTTATGAACTCTTAATAGTGATGGATATCATATCGTTATTGAGGATTGAATTAAATTTTTTCTTAGCTATCTTCAGATGCAATGGTGCAGCCAGTAGAGAAGCTCTTATGGATTTTAAAAGAAGCTTTCCCCTCGTTGGCTGATAGCTGGCGGCTGATGGCAGTGACTGATGGCCGGTGGCTATAGAGGAGCGTGAGCTTTAGGTGGGAGGCTAAGAGACATGAGGAGCCACCTGGTGAGAAGGGGAAAGCTCAAATTCTGTCACCAGCTCCACACTTTTTTTTTCTTTTTTAAGGAAGAAACTGAGAGAGAAACACACATTTTGCTTGTCCTCCTATTGTTGGGTGTCTTTCAGTTATTTCTGACTAGCCGCAGCTGCAAATACATGTTTATATTAGTTCAGTGTCATGTTGATTTCACTTCATTTCCCACTAAGCTTTCATTCAACCAGATCATTTTTCAGTTAATGCTAATTTGGATAGTCCCATTGTTTTGTCTGTGTTAAAGCACTGCAGATTTGTCTTGGCTGTTTTGGGTTTTTGGCGACGAGAATGAAGTTCTCAGAATCCCTTTTCCTTGAAAATATTTCTTTAATTTCAGAATCTGCTCCTTGAACCAAACCAGGTGTGTTTGTGCACGAGTGAGGGATGAGAGAATGAGAACAAAGAGAAAAGTGGGGGTGGGGGGGGGGAGATACGTGGAAAAGGATGACGCAGGGAGAGAGGAAATCAGAGAGAAACAGACGCACAGAGGAAAAAAAAAAAAATCAGAGAGGGAGCTCAAACAGATTATTTACCTCAGTGGGATAAACAGGGAGGCATATACGATGGAACGAATTTGAATGACAAGGCAACTGATTTCTCCTAATTGGTTTTGACTGTCTCTCTTTGAACTGCCGGTGCGCCGCGGCTCTGTTTCCAGGCAAACAGTTATCTCTTGCAATCTGGAGTGCTGCTTAATTTCTCAGACAAATATCAAACCTCTCTCCACACTGGATTAGCTGCAATTTAATAAGATTTGCACTGCCACTGTTCACCAGGGGCTTTCTCTTTTGCCTTGAAGCAGAGGGAAGCCAAATTTGGCTTTAAGGTTCCTCTCTCCTCCACCTTCCATATCAGAACACCCACGCACGCCACCCACACATCTGTTTCCACCTGCAGATCCACATACTTACATAAAAGAGGCAGAAAAAATTACTCAGAACATGATTTTTTAAATAATGTTTTTCCTTTGTAGAATTTCGTGACATGTAGCAGAACGGACTTGGCAGAAATGTGATATCATATTCATAAGTGTGTTTTCATTTGCATATGTTAATCCTATGAAAATAGGAATTATTGTGTTTTCTTTACTTTAAAATGAGACTTTTATATTTATATATGTGGGGCATGCTCTTCTGTCGGAGGTGGCCATGTTGCACTGCCATGTTTCTACAGTAGCCCAGAGCGGACAAACCAAACATTGGCTCTAGAGAATGCCTTTCATGGTTTTTGCGAGTTTTGCAGCCATCATAGGTTCTCATACATGTTTTGAAGGGAAGAGGGAGGGGGAGGGGAGGGGTATTCAGTTGTTACAAATCTGAAATCTCACAGCTAGATGCTACTAAATCCCAAACACTGCTCCTTTAAACCAAGAGAAGAAAGCTACCACAGGAGTTAGATAACATCATGCATTTCCAGTGCAAATCTGCATTTTAAGAGTTTTCTCAGAGCAGGTGAAGTATCTTGACATGAGGTTGATTCCTCCAGTTTTTTCAAAGCATCATCATTTGATCCAAGAGAACTCTTGAGTGGGACTGATTTGCATCAGAAACGAACGACTTTATCTCACCCTGCAATATTTTCCCCTCTTTTAGCTTTACCTAATATGAACCAGATTTTAAGACTATAGTGCAATAACTGATTTGTTGAGGGGGATTTTTTTTTTTTGGCACACTAAATGCTGCCTGTCAAGACCTCAGCAAAGATGAGCTCTTCACTTGAGTGGCAGATGCTTTCTCTCAGTAGCATCCACAAACATCCCAAACCCATAGCAACAAGCTTCCTGCCTCACTGTCAGTCTAGACGTTTATTGACAGCTTGCTGCTAGATTAGCTGAATCCTCTGAAAGGTTGAGAGTTTTCCTGCTGGGCACATGCCAGTTAACCCCCCTTTTCTCCACCATAAGTACAGCAAACTTCAGCAAGGGATGTTGAACACTTTTCTGATTTATATGATCATCTTTACAGTCTCTTCTCCCACTGTGAGTTCGTGTAACACAGAGTTACAGTCTGAGCAAACGAAGAGAGGGAATTCTGGCAGTTTTTTTCAGTCTGCCGGTAGAAAATGAGCAAGTTTCTGCCTTTACTGCTTTCTCTCCTTATCACTTGATTGAGCTGTGATGGAATCAAATTTGATTAAGATTTAATTGCTGAACTAACCCGCCACACAGAAAGTCTCACAGTGCAGTCAGTGACACAGAAATGCTTTTGGACATGATTTCTGGGAATCTGTCAGGCAGTAGATAACCAATTTTTCTCACCTCTTTAAAACTAATGTCTGTCATTTTGCATAGTTTCATAGAGAAGCAAGAGTGCAGTCGGTGTCGGTGCTTTCAGTATAGCTGCAGAAAATGTAATCCCTTAACATATAGTTTTCCCTTTTTCTTCTCAATTTGCTTTAAGGATGGAAAAATAATCGTATTCCACACTTTCCTTTAGTGATGTTTACGGTGAAATAGTCAAACCCAAGACTCTGTTTATATGGTTGCACCATCCCATCAAATAGACAACAATTGTAGATATTTTATGCATCATTTTATACACATTTCCACAAAATTCTGCCTGCTATGTTTAGTCTCTCTGGAATATATTGGATCTCTATTAAGATTGCTAGTTGAGCAATTTTTTCCTGCACACACATGAGTTTGTATTGACTGGCCCATTGGCAGGTTGGTAAATATTAAGGAGTAAATATGTGGTTTGGAACAATGCAATTTTAATGAAGTGTTTAGAATCTCTCAATTAAACATGATTTATCTTTTATGTAGTTAAAAGGTAACATTGATATGTGTGTTTAATGCCAAACTAGACACATAGATTAAAATAAACGTGAGTGTGGGTAAGAGCTTCTCGACATCTCGGAGTAAACAAGCATTCATTGTCCTTAAGGGAATAAAGTTTGCATGCGATTAGTGTCACATGAAACGAGACAACTGTTAATGCGGTCCCCCCCCCCCCCCCCCCCCCCCCTCAAACAAATGATGCAGCCCCTCTCTGGGCCAATCTGTAACAAATATGACACTTTGTTTTGACTGTGGCTGAAACACTTCGGTGTAATTTTGAACATGTCAGGATGTATTGGCGAGATGCATCATTCTCCCATTTACTGTATATTTCATGTGACAACTGTATGAATTTATGAATAATATAGCACCCCCCTCGGGTTCGTGAATGTAAATTCTGAACAGCCGTAGTGAGATGCATCGCTGACCAAGTCGGATCGCTACTGACAAGGAATGTTAAAATTTGATCCGATTATTAAAACCAATTCAATTTTTGATTGTCTTAGCAATGACGCAGTGGAACGTAAAATCTCACTTTCATACAACGGTTTGTTTTGATTTGCTTTGATTTTACACTTCAGAGACAGTTCATCCATCGTGGTGAAGGATGCTCAGCCTGTGAACAGTTGTGTAACATAATCTGCGGCTCTGAAGGAGCTTTCTGAAGTCCCAGAGGAAATCATTGTTATCTCATCATGGTTATCTCATGAACACCACTATTTTCTGGAGCATGGCCCATACTAGACTAAAAGCTCTGGATATATTTTCCTCTGTCGCACTGATTTTGATTCATTAATTGTCTCTCATTGGTCTTTAAACTTAATTTAAATGACCAGTCTGCAATAATTAAGCATGTGAAAACCTGAAACCAAGGTACATAGGTCAAAGAAACACCTAAATGTGGTATAAATAGATTTTTATTATTTTATGCTAAATGTTCAGATTAGTTCAGTTGACCAACCAAACTCATATATTCGCATTGCTGGTTTTTTTTTTAATGACCCAGTGATTAGTGACCCAGTCATATCATTTCAAAATTCCCTGGAAAACCAATTATTAAGTAGAACGTAATTAAGACATGCTTTTTAGATAGCTTAGCCCAAATTAGCCATAAATTAGGTCAAATTAACCATACTAGTCCAAAGCTAATATGGATAATCATGATTTGAAATACAAGTAGTATATTAATTTTGTTCATTTTTAATTTTGTCACTTGTTTTTTTGTTTGTTTGTTTGTTAATTTAGGGCTTCTGTTAATGGAGATGTTACTCCATCCATAACAGCCTCCAAACTATTGTGACTATTTGAAGCTTCAATAATGTGGGACCACAACACACCATTAACTCTGGCGTTGTGGTTAGTGTCAGCTGTTTTCTAACAGCTGTCCAGGGTGCATCCGCGTGAGTTTATGAGGTTGCCCGCTTGCAGGTCACTTAACAAGTCAGCTGGATTTTAGTGCATAAATGCCTGCTGCAAGCCGCATGAAGACTAGGGGCGAGCTATTAGTAGGTTTTATGGTTATGCAGTTAGGGGGACATTTTGTTGGGGGTTTTCATTTGCCCAAGCATGTGTCTGCCAGTGAACATGTTACTGTCTGTATCAGTAATTTGTATTTGCCTCAATGGTAGCATTGGTAAATGACTGTAAAAATGATCAGCTAGTGCAAATGGCTGACCATTATGGCACTGTTGTGGCAGAGAAAAAGTCGTAAAGAGGAGATTAGAAATGTGGTTTTGTTGTTAACAAGGTGTGTTAAAGGGAAGTGAGTTGTGTATGGTTGTGGCCTCGTCGGTGTCTGTGTCAGCAGTTGTGCCTACAGCTGCTTTGACTTAGCAGAAATAGTTGTTAGCTATGCAGTTTAATCAAGAGAAGTTACGGTTAAATAGATTCCCTTTTGTTGTGGCCACTTGAGCCAGGTCATAACCATGTCCTCTGTCTGTCTTTATGTTGCAGGAGTTCCTCGTATGGCTCTCTCTGCGGGCGGGAGGGACTGCCTGCGTGCTGGGGACACCTGCTCCAGCGATGACACCTGCAGCCCACGACTGCGCACCCTGAGGCAGTGTGTGGCAGGGGACGGCAGCGTGAAGCTGGGGCCCGGGGCACGAAACCAGTGTGAGAATGCCATGACGGCGCTGCTGTCCACCCCTCTGCACGGCTGCCAATGTAAACGAGGCATGAAGAGAGAAAAGAACTGCCTGAGTATCTACTGGAGTCTGCACCAGTCTGTGCTGCACGGTAAGTCATGCAGTAACGCGCCCAATCTGATGGTTCTGTTCCCGAGAGGTGGGCAGGAGCAGGTAGGCTACAGCACAGTGTGTTACTGGGATTATCAAGTGAGTGCCGCCCATTACATATGAATGAGACTCCCGCCTCCAGACCGCTCAACAAGCAAATTCCGGGTTGAAATGAAAAGAATGATTATTGTGTCAAATGTGTGTGCAAAAATAGTTAAAACTGAGGCTTTGACTCCTTTTGTTTCACCCACAGTTATTGTACTTTATCACTTTTGTACTGATCTGAAATGCTTTGCACTGCCATTGTCATTTTCTACATTAACTATGTTCTTCGTGGCACATTTACATTCAGATTTAGGCATTTAACATATTCAGTACCTTTATATCCAGAACAACTGGAGTCAAGTGCAACAGTACACCAAGCTTAAAATTTAAAATGGCAATATTTCAAGACGTGACTTGGTGGATAATAGACTGATAAAGAAAACCGCTGCCTGAGTTTAATACATCAACTATCAGCTCTAGAGTGAGTGTGCGACAAACAATTTGAAAGGTACAATGTGCACATCGGGTGGGTAAAATAACCTGAAATGTTGATTAGTTATGGCTGCATGTATCTGCAGGTTGGGCACAGATGATTTCACCCCTTTATATTTCACCTTACAGCTCCTTCAGTTAGCTCATGCTGTTTTAAATACCTACATATTAAAGAGCTGATTGCCAGACCTGTTTAAAAGTGCTGCTAATTAGTTTTTAACCTCAAATGATCTGCTTTTGTTGCTGTGCATGTAATTGCAGTTAACTTACTTTAAAGTTGAACTGCTTTTATATAACGTCAAGGCTGGATTATCAACTGGGAAAAATGCTGGCAACTGCCCTGAGCCCCAGACCACCTGGGGGCCCTAAATATCCCAGGTTCACCGCATGTCATCTGATAACTTGATTAAATGCTCATTAGTTGGGGAATTAGCAACAGCAAAGTCTAATATCTACTAACAAAAGTTGTGCATTATTAGATCATTTCATGTCTTTGTCTTTGTAGAAGTGCAATCTTTTATCTTGCTTTATTAAATTTATATTGAATTAAAGTCAGTTTAATAGAATTACCAAAAACGATGTGCTTCTATTGAATGTATTGTACCAGAGTTTTTCTGTGAAGCTTATTTTCATAGTAGTGTTTTATCTCTAAGTCACATAAAACCCTTGGCATGTGTAGTCTAT